>NC_134457.1:34403343-34707361 GCF_047948215.1 Lycorma delicatula | reverse complement strand
TGAATTTCTGTAAAATGACGAAAATAGAGTTTGAAAAATGTTAATTATTCAACAAGCTTATTGCAAAATTATGATAAATAATTTTTTCACTTCTTTTCACCAACTCTTATACCGGTAGTCTGTTCGTTTATCCGTATGTCATATGATCATTGTATAAATGCCTCCTGCTAACTGGAATTTTATAATGTATATAAATAAATTATTTCTTAAGTAGATAGATTTGACAGTGATGCAAGTAGTATATTATTTGATTGATAAACTTCATATAACTCGCAGATGTAGGTAGTTAAAATTTAATCCAAAAGTGAACAACAAATAAAAACTGATAACTGTTAATTCATTAACTAGAATAAAGGTAACCCTACGGCCCGCCGCGAAAATATTACATGGCTTATGTTTCATTACACATGATATTGTTAAATATTTTTGCAGTTGGAACTAGATAACATTCATCAATTTAAAATATTAACAACAATAACCTGTACAGCGAAAGCTTCAAAATCCTGAACATTTTTAGCTGTTTCTTGAGTTATGATTTTTTTAAGATAGCTCTAATCTTGTTTTCCTTCTTTATCTCCAAACACAAATATAATTTTAGATAAATCGTTCGTATCAAGAAGTATAAATCGTTTTAATGAATAAATCGTTCGAAGGAATGAATAGTTCGTGCGTTGCGCGCAGCCGCCTGGCGCACCATCATTGGCCTGTTTTGCATCAGTAGCAGCTTAAATAAAAATGTGAGGACGTATAACAAACAAACCGTTCAGGCATCATCCTTTGTAATCGCGAAAAATTTCGGTTTTCAGATTTCAACGGAAATATTCATTTTAACCATCCCTGAATCCATTTTGACTAGTTTCGGCTTGACGTCTGTAAGTACGTTCGTGTGTACTAGTATGTGCGTTTGTATTTATCTCTCATAACTCAAAAACGATTAGCCGTAGAAGGTTGTAATTTTTGGATTTAGAATTGTTGTAACGTCTAGTTGTGCATCTCTCCTTTTGATTGCAATTGACTGGACCAACAGCGTCCAAAAAACTTTGATTTTGGACTTTTTTTTAACTGCAGTAATAAGACATCATTGAGAGCTTCTCAATGGTATATCATAAGTAGTATTTATTTTCTGTGGTTCCAGAGTTATAGCCTAATAAAATTTTAATTAATGAAACATTTGAATTTTACAAAATCTTGCAAATCGGCAAGAGTCCGACTTCGTTTGTTTTTTTTTTATTTAAATATATTGATTTGTTAATAATTATTAACCTGCGATTGTAGAAAAAATTACAATAAATAATAATTCAGTAATAACAAAAAAAATATAATAAAAAATATTTGTAATTTAATAGGCGTACAACAAGGAAGTAATGTGTTGTCCATATTAGAGTTTTTTATAGAGTGATACTTTTAGTTTTTTCGTTTTTAATGTAAGATTCGTATAGTTTATTGACGGATTATGGAAATTCATTACCTATAAGTATATCATATCTTTTAACCTATACGATATTATTATATGTAGTTTAAGTATTTACAAAAATTCAGCTAAATTAATATTACTTATGTATATCATGTAGATAAGCTTTGTTCTTTAGTAAATATTCAGGAGCAGTTATCAGGATTTCATTAATGATTTTTAAATATAAAATTTTAACACGTTTGTTTTTTAAAATATTACTTTTTAAATAATTTATTTTATAACGTTTTCAGTGCTTTTTTGACCATTTTTACTTATGCTGTTTCCATAATGACGTCAGTTAACGTTACTACTGAGAATGTTTAATTTTTTATTAGGCAAACACGTATTAAGAATTTGTTTGAAGAGAATTACCCGTGTTCATTTAATACATCGTTTTTAGGGTTTCTAAGTTTTATATATATATATAGCATAATGTTAAAGTAAGTAGTGTCTGAAATATTAAGTTGGGATTTTGCGTGTAAAACATCAAGGTACATGTCAGTGAGAGTGGAGTTGTAATTTGTGACAATGAGGTGATTAGCAAATATTGACTGTGTTACTCTGAAGGGCTTTTAAATGTTCATTGTATCTTTGTTTGTAATTGCGTTCTGTTTGACCAATTTAGAACAATTTGCGATCGGAACAGTTTAATTTATATTTTAGACTCATTGTGTTTGTGTATAGATTAGAGAAGAATTATTTCAGATTACAAGTGTTATTGTGAGCAGATTAATAAATCATTTTATGCATTTGAAATATATGAACAATTTTGTTCATGATATTCAGTATAAATCAGTTTTGTTTCGTAGTATTGTGCAATATTTGTTTCTAAATCAAAATGTATTTTTTAAAAACAATTGATTGAAGTGACACTAGAGACAAAATGACAGTCTTTATTTTAAACATCCACAAAAAAATCACATTCATTCTATAGTTTCTAACTTAGTAAATACACGCATATAATTATTTTTCCAGATACAAATTATAGAATTTATTAAAGATTGCTAAGGATAAGAAAATTTAAGAAAGAAGAATTGTAGGTAATTATATTTCAAGTAGTAGTTTTCTAAATATTATTATTGTTACATCAAAAAAGTCGAAATTTTCAGTTACGCTAATATTGCTAAAGATAAAATTTCGACTAGATATTCCGAGCCTGTACTAAGTTGTTTTGGGTTACCATTAATCTATTTCTTTTATGGCTTTTAGGACATTTGAATTAATTTGATATGTGTTGATTTTACTTACCTGGCATCATAGCTCTAGTGTTATGCTAGCCAGGATAGCTTTTTTATACAAAAAACCCCATACGAGGCTTTTTATTTTGCATTTTTGACGATGCATCCAGTTATCCCAAAAAATAAAACAAGGAAGTGTAGGGCGTAATGTTTGTATGTACGTACGTATTATGTATTTGTGTTGGCTTCTTTGAAGCTATTATAATGACTTTTGACTGGTTAAACCGATTTAATGAAACTTGGCACTAAGACTCGTGTATAAAGAGCATTTGTTGGTAAAGGTTTGGGGTAAATATCTTCAGGGGGGTGGGATAGAGCGTTTCTTTGGAGTCAATTTTTTCAAAATTTTACAGACATCACTTTTTATTAAGCATGTATGAGCGTAGGGTGGACATGCTTAAATTACCATTTAAAAAAGTCCCCAAATTAACCTACTTCCCCAAAAATTGAAAACGCTGTCTTTTCAGTTATTGCATATTTTAACAGATTTTTTTTTTATGGCTTTATATCATAGTAGAAGTGGACTAAAAAAAAAAAATACTTTGAGGCAATATTGAGGGGTGAGGAAGCCGATTTAAATTTTAAAGTATTGATTTTATGAACTTTTAAGAACTTTCATAGTTTATTTAAAACTTTAATAATAATATTACAATAAAAAGTCATCCAAATTCACTTTCACCCCCCAAAAAATAAAATTATAGGTCAGTCTTTTATTGGTTGTATATTTTTCAGTGAACCTTTTTTATTTTCTTCCACTTAATATAGTAAATGTTGTAAATCAAAAGAATCTGGGGATAAGGAAGCAGGAAAAAAAATTATCAATTTTTTGAATTTTTTCACGTACCATTATTTTTCCACTATATGGGGGTAAGTCAATTATTATCCGCAACGTAGTTATACATTTTATTGCAATAACAATAGGAAACTTAAATCTACATCATTTTTCAACATAGTCCCCTTGCATTTCAACGCACTTGGTCTATTGTTGCTTAAGCTTCGTGAAGCCCTCATAAAAGAAGTTTTTCGGTTGAGCTGCGAGCCAGGAAACTTCTTTCACCGTTTCGTCCGAGGTAAATCGACGGCTCCTTAATGTCTCTTTGAGTGGACCAAACAAGTGGTAGTCAGAAGGGGCAAGATCAGGACTATACGGAGGATGATTCAGTACTTCAAAGTCGAGTTTCTGGAGAGTTTCAGCGGTGCGGGCAGCAGTATGTGGACGGGCATTGTTGTGCAACAACACAACACCTTTCGACAGCAGTCCTCGGCGTTTGCTTCGAATTGCAGGCTTAACCATGTCAGTAAGCATCTGACTGTAACGCGCACTGTTTATTGACGTGCCCCTTTCCTCATAATGTTCCAGTACTGGGCCTTGTGAGTCCCAAAAACCGTAAGCATCAGTTTTACTGCGGACGATTGGGTCTTAAACTTTTTTTTGCAGGGCGAATTTGGATGTTTCCATTCCATATTCTGCCGTTTACTCTCCGGCTCGTAATGATGGATCCATGTTTCGTCAATAGTGATGATTCTGTCCAAGAAGATGTCCCGTTCGTTACCATAGCGATCCAAATGTTTTTGGCAGATGTCCAAGCGCGTTTGTTTGTGCAACTGTGTGAGTTGTTTTGGGACTCATCTTGCACAAACTTTATGAAACCCAAGTCTGTTGCGAATGATTTCGTAGGCAGAACCGTGACTAATTTGCAGACGATGTACCACTTCATCAATAGTTACTCGTCTCTAAGAAAACCATGTCACGTGCACGCTCAATGTTTTCCTCATTTGTGGTGGTAAACGGTCGTCCGGCTCTTTCGTCTTTCTTACATTTGTGCGACCATTTTTGAATTTTTTAACCCATTCGTAGGCACTCCGTTGCGGCAACACACTGTTCCCGTACTGTACCGAAAGTCTTTGATGAATTTAGGTGTATGAGGGATACACCTTCCGACCACAAAAAACGGATCAGTGAACGTTCTCTTCTTTGGTGCAAACAGAAAGCAGAGCAACCATGATTAACGGCAGGGCAGCGATAATGTAACTACCCTAGAAGCATCACACCTACACATACATAACAACAATTAAACCACGAATGTGTCATCTACGCAACACGACAGTACTACCAACTTAAACAAAAATATAATTAAATTGCGGATAATAATTGATTTACACTCATAAGAATAAATAACCAGTGCCAGGATAGTATAACAACTCTGTTTTCAGATTTTTCCCAACAAAAACAAAATATTTACATTGTCATTTATTACATCAAAATAGCGAATTTAGGTGATTAACTTAGGTAATAAACAATATTCATCTGTGTTAATATCCAAATTTGGATATATCGGCTTTTATGTTTGTTAAGTAAGTTTGTGTAGGAAAATTTGTGATTGAAAAAAAATCATCAGGAAGTTGGATATTAGTTTAACAAAGTTTGTTATTGAAAATTGATGACTGTTGTAGATAAATTTAAAATTATGCTGATTTTTCGTTATTTTGTGAGTAGAAAGCTTAAATTGAGTTCGAGTCTTCTTTTATAATGGTATTTTAAGTGTAGAAATAATTTGATTTAATAAATAAATCAAGATCGGTCAGAAATACCCATATAGTTCGGGAACGATGAATATATAGAATAAAATGTAATCTATTTAAATCTTGTTCTCGTCACTTGGTATTCATGCATTAAATTGATGATTTTTCTATATCACTATTTTCGGAAGTACTTTAATGCCAAAATTGTTTATATAGAACATATAAATAATTTATATGTTGAAGAATTTATATTTTATGTTGTGTATACAGTTAACGTTGCTTTTGAAAGTAATTCCTAAAATTGATCTTTTTTGTATGTTACCATTGTTCCGTGCAAAACAATTGCAAAAAGCTTTTATTTAATTTTTTTTCAACGTAACCGCCATATCAATATGATGTTTTAACGGGTTAAAGCAAGTAAATGTAAATAACTTTAAAAAAGCATTAACAAGAAATTTATTTTAACTGGATATAGAAATTTATACAGGAAATTTTATCAACATTTTATATATTTCTCCTTGAAGCATTTATAAGCACGCCACCCTGTCTTGACGAGCAAAAAAAAGATTTTTGTCAGTTTTTCTCGCAGAGTCGATTTACGCAAATAAATATAATAAATTCGTATCCTCAAAGATCCCGTCTTACTTGTTATACAACTTTTAAAACTTTGTTAAATATAAAAAAGATGTAAGAGTATAATCAGCTAAAATTTAGGTATAGTTCAAGATACATTAAAAAAAATTGTAGTATAGATTTTGGGCCTAGTATTGTAATAGGCATTTCAGTTTTTATTTTGTAATTAAACACAATGAGTGTATTTTCAGTGTCTAAATGAAAACCTTACTTACTCTATCAAAAAATAATTCGTGTAACTTTGAATTGAAATTTTTAAATAAAATTTTCTTTGTAAATAATAATTAAATAAAATGGAATAGGATAAAGAGAAACAGCAAAAAAATATTGATAATTATAAAAATCATACTAACTCAAAAACGGTTTTTTAACGTTAAAATCAATAAATAATAAAACTGTTAAAAGTTAATTGTAAAACCAGCATACTGTCCTGGCAGTAATTTTCTCTGTCGCTCACTAATAAAAATTAAGTTATTACCCTCACACCATCTAAATACGTAAAACTTTTATGCATTCAAATTCATTTCATTTACTAAGCATTTGGCACCGTTGGTATTAATACAATTATAAAAATTAAATCCTAGTACTTTCGGAGCTGTTAGTCCATCTTCAGGGATGTTAATTTAAATTCAAATCAATAATCGTTTTTAAATTAAACTGTTATGTTGCGACTATTAATATAATAGTCGCAAACATGATGTTACTGTCTTATTAATGTTCGAATTAATTTTCTTCTTGACGACCGACTATTATGAACATAATAGTTAAGTTTAAAAACAATTACTGATTTGAATTTAAATTAGCATTCCTGAAGATGGAGTAACAGCTCCAAAAGTACACTTATGAAAAGTACTAGGATTTACACTTATGTATACAATTCAAATTCATACTCGAAAAAATGTTTAAGCAATTATTTTCCTTTAAAAACTTTTGTTTAAAAAAGTTTAAACGAAGTAAATGACAAACAGTATTTATTCCTTAATTATGTTGGAAATGGTTACATCTCGTCTACCTGGTAAGACTATATTTTCATAATTCTGTTTACTCTTAACACGTTTTCAAAACTAACTAAATCAATCATTATTTCAAGGTCACAAAAAATATTACTATATTTTTACCTGCAGTAAACTGAGGAAAAGTGATAGGTCTTGTGCACTTTTTAATAGAGCAATTAACAGTTTAGAAACTGTTCAGGTAACATTTCTATGACATTATTTATTCGAACGATTTACGTAAGGATCATCCATGATTCTGTCGTGTGTGTCATACGTATTAACTGTGTGCGCTAGTGTGCCTGGGTAAGCGAGTTTTTTCACTAACACATACCAAGTGATCTTTCAGTTACATCAGTGTAAAAACGTTAGATTAATTTGTATTATATTTCTGTATTAATTTGTAATTTACGTTAATTTTTATAAATTGTAAACTGCGTGTACTTAAGCTTTTTCTCAACTTTTTGACAAGAAATTCGATTCAGTTGTAATAGAAAAATAATAAACTGCCAACTTCTTGCGTGTTATTTACAAAGCTCATTATAATCGTATAGTTACAAATAATTTTATGTTTTAAATTAAATTCTTAAGCTGCTAAATGAACAAAATTTATAAGGATATTGAAATGTTGGGTTATGAGCATATTAACAGTTTGAAAATTCGGAAACCTATTTATTTAGTACAGATAATTATAATTCCGTTTTGAAACTGATTGAAACTTAGTATTTTTGGAATAATTTTGCACATATATATTTATGACCGAGTAAAAACGCGGTTTGTTGTTGGTTAAGGTATGTCGGTACGAATTGCGATTGGTTTAAATTTGGAAAATTCCGATTAATCCCAATATTCACTCCTTCGGTCGGATTAAACAATATAAAATTATGATTGGTTGGAATTTATTTTATTTTAATCCATCAGAGCCATTCAGTACTGTGATATATTAAAATATGCTGAATTCTGTTTGGTTTATATATATATATATATATATATATATATATATATATATATATATATGTATATACTCGTATATCCATTGTTTTAAATTGTTACGTAAACTGTATTCTGATTAGATGTAAATCGCGGTATTAATCCGAATGAACCTAGATTTTCCTAGATTTTTTTAAAGAATCTCGTATTAATCTGTGATACATTAGAATAAGTGTATTCCATTTATACACATTTTGTGGGTAATTTAAAAAATTTTACACGCAAATTATTAATATTCTTTTAGGCATGGAATTTTTTTATTTCATAAATATTTTTATTATAATATTTTATATTATTCTATTTTTAAATATATCAAACATGAATATTTGAAGTACATGCACGCTTATGCATGATATCGGAAAATATATGACGAAGGTTACTTAGACCAGAAATTTATTTTTATATTGACAACTTTCAGCAAAATTTAGTTTTCGTGGTATAAAATTAACCAATAACTTTTACTTACTGTACTTACATATAGATTAGATCTACGTAACCTATAAATCTAGATTAAATTCATCGTTGCCTATTTTTAGGAAATTATTACTTAACAAAAAATATTAAAATAAAAAAATAAATGTTAAAAATATTACCTACAAGATTACCTACAAGTACGTTTTTAGATTAATGATTAACTTCTATTTAAGAACAGGACGTATTGAATGAGATCATAGTATCGTACAGTCTGGTAGAAATAAGGGGAAAATTATTGTTCCCTATCCAAAAAGTGAAAATTTCAAAAGATAGTTGATTATATGGTTCCTAAAATTTATAACTTAATACCTGCTGATATCAGGGAAGGTGGAACCAATCATGCGAGAAAAATATCCTTTTCAAATAAAGTAATTGAGGTGGATGATCCAGTTCGTCTCTTCTACCGATTGACCAATTGACGGTTGGTGACGTTTTTACAAGATTATTTGAATTGTTTGACGGCGAATATATGTTATCCGCTCTGGCTTTTCAATTTGTTCAATATATATATATATATATATATATATATATATATGATATACAACTGTTGTGAAATTATAATCGTGTGATATGTTATGATATTTGTTTTTTATATTTGGATGATTGAGTTTTCAAATTTGATTATAGAAATAAAGGTCAAATGTCATTTGAATGGAATCCTATGTTTCTTTAATGGAAAATACGTTATACGATAAGTTTATAGCGAATACCACTTTCGCCTCTTTTATGTTAGTATAAAATTAATTAATTTTCTTCTTGTTATAGTGATTAATAATATTGCTGGTAATCTCTGAAACAGGCTTGCCTCTAAGGCCAATAATTTGCCGTAATTTGCAGTGTTGTCTAAACTCTATTATTAAGAAGTATAAATTAATTTTGATTATAAGATAGAATAATAATTAGAATTATTACACCAACCTCGGTAAACTCGTCGTCGTAAATCAGCTGATTTCGAAATCGAAGTTCTCAGGTTCAAATTCTAATAAAGGTTTTTATTCGGATTTGAATCCTAGATCCTGGTTACCGGTGTTTTTTGGTGGCTGGGTTTCAATTATCCACACGTCTCAGTAGTCGACCTGAGTTTGTTCCTGAAAATTTACCGGTAAAGTTATATTAGACTGATAAGTTGCTAATGACGTTAATTATTGATGCGACTATAAATAAAAGTATTTAAAAAAAAAATAAAAACAAAAAAAAAATCAAAGTTTGTAATATTTGATTTAATTGGATTTCAAAGTATTATTATAATTTTTTTTTTTTTTAATTAGCAAGCAAATTTACTTTATATGATTAAATAAGATAAATAATTAAACACTGTATACAAGTTAAAAATTCACTTTCCCTTACTTGAGGATTAATTAACTAAATGTTCTCATAAATTAATAGGTTGAGATAACACAAGACAAATTGATGAACTGTAATTTAGAGTTACAATCTGTTATAATGCAGAATAATCTCGGCAATAATAAATTAGACCACCCATCATCTAATCAAATTTAAATGAAAATAAAATTATGTACTGTAATAAAACTTTTAGATGGATTTCTCACTCATTACTTTGTTAAAATAAAATTCTCTATAAAAAATTAATTGAATAATTTTATTTTATATATAATTTCTCTATTTGTTTTTACCAGTCAATGCCTCTGAATTCTTAAACAGTACAAGTAAGCTTACACGCTTACAAAAAAAAAGAAAAAAATTAACTTAAATATATTATTTTTTTAAATTTATCAATTCAACTTTCAATTTTATTAGGCATATTATTAAAATCTTAAAATTAATTTCTTTTAATTTAGGATCTAATTTTTTTCATATAATTTAAGTCATTTGTAAATCAGAAGAAATAATTATTTTCAATTGTAACCATCCATTTATTAATAGATAATACTCATAGTTAATAAAATATAGCTATATTAATATCTATACAAAGGCAAAAGCATTCAACATTAGTACTGTTATCATAACTGAACGATTACATAAACATATGCCAACCCATTGTTATTTACGTAGGTGCAGATGAGTTCTATGTGTGCAAGCATAAAGATAAAATGACAGTTTCATAACTAGTGTTAGTGTAAATTCCCTAGGGAGTTAGTCAAATACAGTATACTGTAATAATATAATGAAATTGGTATTGATCGGTGAGTGTGACAATTAGAATCAACCATCTAAATGCACGCTGTTCAATGTTACTAAATTTATATGGAAACACACACACGGTTACACAAACCTGCATTAAATTTTATCTGTCTGGATATATAGATAAATTAATTGACATGATTAAATAACTAGTCAACATTTTTAGAGATATAAAAATTTATTTGCATGAACCTTGTTTGCATAAAATATCGATTTAAAAAAAATTACCCATGCTGTTATACACTCGTATTAATCATTTTATAATGTTATTTTTCTTCGTAATAGTGATAACATGGATTAAATTACTATAAAATAGCTAAAAAAAAAATAAAAAAATAAAATCTAATTCATAATTTTAAATGTTTAAATTTTTTGATTTCACTTTTATGTTATTCATACAGGGTTTATGAATAACATTGTATACGGAGAAAGATTACTCATCCGTAATTCTCTATCTTTTCTATTTAGCCTCTGAACGACCATAAGGTATTGCATCAGAGGATGAATGAGGATGATATGTATGAGTGTAAATGAGGTGTTAGTCTTGTACAGTCTCAGGTCGACCGTTCCTGAGATGTGTGGTTAATTGAAACCCAATCAGCAAAGAACACCAGTATCCACGATCTAGTAATCAAATCCATATAAAAGCAACTGCCTGCCTCTACTAGGATTTGACATGATTTAATTCATTGATTTAAAATTGACATGATTTAATTCACTGAAAACTGTCCAAAAATTAATGTTTGTTGTGGTATCATGCATAATAAAACTTCTAGGTTTTATTTTTCTCCACAAGCAGTTATTACGGATATAGTGTACACAGACATGTTAGATAAGAGCACTTTGTGTTTTTGTGAATTGAAAACATGGAGAGCTTAATTTTCCAACAGGATGGAAACCCTTCACACCATGCAGAAGTTGTGCGGACTGCACTCAATGATAGGTTCTCAGAAGCCTGTGTAGGCAGAGAAGCTATTAACGCTTGGCCACAGTGAAGTTCCGATGGATTTCTTCTTATGGGGCTACGTAAAAGACATCGCATTCCAACAAAAAATCCAGTCGCTTGACCACGTGCTCCAAAGAAACAGCAGCTGCAGAACTGATTCTTGGAGACATGCTCGCCAGAGTATTGAATGAGGTGGATTACAAGTTTGCCACCTACAGGGTTGTAAACTATCCTCATAATGAGTTACATTAACTCTTTTGGCTATGGTGCACAGAATTTGAAACTTTTTTTTAATCCATGTGGTTTGGAATTTAGACTACGCAAGAAAAAAATACTTATTTGGATACCGATAGTTTAGAAATTGAAACACCTACAGTATTTTGTATTCATGTAGTTCTATTTTACATCAGAGATGGCAAAACTAGTCGTATCAACATTTAACAGCTGTTAATAAATGTCTACCATTGTTGCTGTGTAATGTGCTAATATTTACTTATATGATTTAAAAGTGTTTTATTCGTCTGGATTTGTAATAATTCTCATTATTACTAAGTTTTGATGATGTGTAAGTAATTTGTTGTACATTACCACATTTATTTATTTACTTTGTGGTAATTTTATTGCAGTTCACATTTTCGACCATAATGCAGCGATGTGTATGTTTTTTATTTCATAATTCATATGAAATGGAACGAATTCTGTTAAGTCAACTTATGTCTTTGTTTGTTGAAGATGTGTTAATGGATGAAATTCCATCGGATGTTGAATCAGTTGATGAAAACTAAGAAAATACTGTAGATGATCCCGATTTTACTGTCATTACAGATGAAATGTGTGTTAACAGTGATAGTGATTCTAAAGAATTGATAGAAGAAAACATAAACAAACTGTTACCTGATGAATTATATATAAACTGGAATAAAAATAATGTTTGGCATTGAAACTGGACCAACAGCAGTAGTTAAATATCTGGAATATAGCCCATATAAACAATTTTCATTAATATTTGATGATGGTATTATTAATAATTTAGTATTTCAAACAAACTTTTACCCAGCAGTCTGGTAAAAGGTAAATTTCCATCAATTTTGCTAAAATAAAAACTTTTTTTGGGATCAATTTACTGATAGGAATCAGGAAATCAGCTACAAAGATTATTGGAGTAGTGCCCCAGACCTTAATGATTTATACATATCCAAATTAATGAACGTCATTAGATTTGAATGGTTATTAGGTAATTGCAAATAAATAACAATAGTATCATGCCTATTCATACTTCCCCAGATTACAATAAACTGTACAAGTTAAAACCTTATGTAGACAGCCTGAAAGAAAATATTTCTTGGCATCAGCTATTGTGTCTGTTGATAAGACCATGATTAAGTTTAAAGGTCAGTATTAAACAGTATTTACCCAACAAGCCCATAAAAAGGGGGATAAGGTGTGGGTCCTGGCTGATAAAACAGTGTATATGCTTGATTTTGACATTAATACTGGAAAAATTGAAAGTACAGTAGTAAAAAAATAAGAGGAGCAAGTGATTTTAAGAATGACATCTGTTATACAGCAACTTTCACACTATTTCAACAATTATTTCAATAGTGTAGATTTGATGGAAAAATTAAGAATGGACTGAATTTTAGCTTTTGGATCTCTGTTAATAAGATCAGGAGAAATTTGCTAAAATTTGTAAATGGAAAATATCTTCATCAGGATGAAATTGATTGGTGGAAACAAAATGATTTATTAACATTATTGTGGAAAGACAAAAGATGTGTTTATGTCTTCTCAAATTTTCATAATTCTGCTGATATTGAAACAGTCCCTAGATGGGATCAACATTGTGATGTTTCGGCAGTATCATGTCCAAAAATCATTAAAGATTATTATTTAAACTTGAATTCGGTTATCAAATTTGATTAATTGAAGTCAATATATGAAATAGATAGAAAAACCACAAGTAGTGGCATCGTATATTCTTTCAATTAGATACCAGTGTTGTCAACACTTAGATGTTTTACAAAAATCTGCAACAACTAAAAAAAACCCTAAAAGAGTTTCATCATAAGGTCATTGATGGCTTTGTAAGTAAGAAGTTAATTGAGTTGTCAACAAAGAGATCTGCTGCTTTACTATCAATTGAAATTAATCACTGCAAACCAAATATCTATATATGACTAAATGTCTCAGCTCATCGACCAGAAAGAAGTACCAGAAGACACTGTGCTTGTGTAGTACAAAGAAGAAACCTATATGAAGTTACTGCTGGGATTGTAATACTTGCAATGTTGCATCATATCTGGGGAAAAAATAAACATGTTTCCAAACATATCATACTAAAAAAGTAACATGTATAAATTTTCATTAATTAAATTTAGTTTTTTTTTTTTATTATGTTTCATTGCAAATTTTGATTACATTTGATGCAATGTAATTTGTATATTAATTATAGATTACTACAACATTCTGAATATTAATTGTATTTCTAGGTACATTAAAAGTATTAATAAACCATTTTTCTATGTTAAATTACAAATATATTTATGTAGGTACATAGTTTTACAAGGAATATAGTAGAGGTGTTGTCCCTTATAAACTGATTGTGTTCATAATAGTTTTAAACTATGCTTGTTTTTTATTTTACAAATAATGATATTAAACAGTTTATTACTGAACATCTTGAATGAATTATTTTATTGTAATGAAATTTACATGTTGATGTAAAAATTAGTTTTATGAAGGTATAAAAATTACTTTTGTGGTTTGATGGTCTAAAATATGAACCTACCCTACTTAATAAATAATTTTATTTTTATTTTTTAAAAATATTTTTTCCTTCTACATTTATGGTTACTTAGTAAGAAATACTAATAAATTTGGGTAAAATTTACAACAAATATTTCTGTGCTGGTAATGTCTGTTAATGTTGTGGTCGATCCATGGGTGAAAGAGTTAAAAGGTGTAGAAAGCTTTAGTCTTTGTACTAATGTGTAATAAACACATACATTAGTAATCTAAATGTAATAAAGTAAATTAAATTTAAAACTGTGGAGTTCTTTTTCAGACACCTGCTATATGGTATACAATTGTCGGAAGTAAATAGAAACATATATAAGCTAATCATATTACACAATGTTGTTTGTTAAAAATAGCAGATATTTATCTTAACTTAGTTAAATGGATTAGCGGATTAAAAACTCAAATGAACAACTTCATCAAATTACTGTTCTGAATTACAGTTAGGATTATATACATTATAAATCTTATGTAATAAGAATTCTTGAAAAAAATGCTATGTTATAAGAAAACATGTAAATAAGTACCAAACAAAATTTTATTATTTTAAATTAAATTCTTTCTTGGATATAAATTAGTTTATATAATAATTACATTTATACAAATTTCATAATTTGTAGCATCTCAGTCTTTCATCTGGAAGTCTGGGACTCAAATCCTGGTTAGGCACGGAATTTTTCATAGCTGAAAAATTTCAGTTTCATATTCCCATCAATTGAAGCAAATATGGTGAATTAACATCTAAAAAAAGAAATATGGCGAATGCAAATGTAGTATTTACATATATGCAGACAAAATTACTTATAAAATTTAGTTACCATTATTTTATTTCGTTTTAAAATATGGTATCTGTAAGTGACAAATAATGATGGAAAATAATTTTTTGAGAGATAGAAATATATTATTTATATTATAAATATATCATTGAGAAAATAATGAATAAAAAAGGACTTTAACATTAAGGGTTTCAAAAAACAATTTACTTAATTGTGTTCATACCATTATTTTCTAGATAATAAATATTTTTCCGCATTTTATAAAATTTCCATGCCAGAAATATAGATGTGTGAAAAATCATAATCGGTCTTTTATTAATTCATAATAAACTCATAAAAAATTACTGTAACTAGAAGTATATATTTATATATCACTTATTCAGTCTCATACATCATTAATTAGCTTGATTCTTCATCTTCATTAGAGTCTATGTACACAAACTATATATGTTCATATTTTCTATCAGTAATAAAATTTTAATTTACTTGTACAAACGTTATAACTATGTTTTTAATATAGTTACAGAAAGAAGAACGATAAAATAGTTATAGAAATTACAGAAAGGACGAATGTTGAGTTTCAACTCAGCTCTTATGAATTCATAGTGGCTGTACGATTCAAGTTATACAAGTACTCATATAGCTAGCTGTACCTTTCATAAATGTTCTCTTTATATATATGAATGGATGTCCTATTCATGGTTTAATAAAAGGAGTATAATTATTGCAAGGATAAAATGAAAACTACAACTTGGAATTTTTTTAAATACAAAGAGAAATTTGTAATAGTTAATAGTTAACGTAAGTTTATAACGTAATAGTGAACTTTAAGTTTTAAAGTTTTAATTGTATATCTTTAGTAGCATTCTAATTCCAAGTTCTTCATTCTAATTCAAGTTTTATACTGAAAACTTGAGTGTTTAATAATTTAGCAGATTGTGTTATAACTGTTAAATGCAATTATTATTTGAAAACTGTCATAAGACTTCAACAACAATTTAAAATAAAATGTAATGTAATCCAGCTATAATTTTTTGATTGTATGTACATCTTTTGTTATTACAGCAATTATGACAATTATATAGAATATGTGACATCTTTCTATTATTATTTTGTGAAATGATTTAAAATTAAGTTATATAAATTTGTGTATTTAAGGTTTGTGATAACAATTTTAAACTTAATTTTGATTCCACATCAATTTAGAGTAATGACCAATGGGAAATTTTCAGTTATGGATCAGAGTTATGGACAGTATAACTAGCGGTCAAGGCAAATATAATAAGGAATGAAATGTAGAATAAAATTAAAAGATCTGAGTAAGCTAATGTCAAAGGATGGAGTTCAATTACTAAGAAGTACGATAAGGACACTACACCATAATGCAGGAGTAAAAGGAGGAGTCTGTATATTCCTGACTCAGAAGTGAAATGCTTGCATGCCTTTTTAGAAGGTCTTTCTTGAAGTACTATCATGAGGATAAATATTAGTGGATAATGAGTGCACCATTGTTTTCAGTGGTTGTTCAGGGTACAAAAAAATTGATAGTGGATATGAAGAAACAATTTGAAATTACTATTTTTTTATCTCTTGAGTACTGAACTGAAATCTATTTTTAAGTTATGTTCTTTCATATTATTTTTAGTTTTTTATATAATGACGTTCTTCTGGGTAAAATATTTTGGAAGCTAAATAATCTCTCAGTAGAATCTCTGGGCGAGGACTAGTCAAGGAAGTTATCATAAAATATCAAAATCAAGACATTCATCAAATTACAGTTTATATTCGCATAGTTAAATAAGGGTGATATATTAGGTAATTTAAATCAGGGAATAGAGACTTCAAAAGCAGATGAAGTAGGAAATTTAGTGAGAAAGATGAACCAGGTTTTTCTTAGCCCAGATAATTGTGAGATAATTAATTCAAAGTAAAAAAAAAACTCACATTTTACAGACATATGTACCAAACTCTTAATGCTGAAGAGTCTTTTAATATCCAAAAATAAAACCGATCTATCCAATACCATGATAGAAGAAGAACAAGAAAAGGTAATATAAAGTATGAGTTCTATCAAAGTAAATAACTAACAAAGGATTCAAAATCACATCATCATATATAAACTAGTAAATGCTCAAGTATATTTAAAAACCGTAAAATAAGAAAGAATGTTCAGGTTAAATATAATTGGTGGACTGCATATCCCTTTACTTTAAAATGGTATTAAAAGGATATACAGTACTTCCTTCTTCATGGATACAGTATAAAAAATTAAAAAAAAGAATAATATAAGTATGAATCCCTATCAAGCAAGCAAAGTTTAAATCTATTCATATAATTCATTCACGTTTGATAACTTATACATATATAACATATACAGATATTAAAGCTGTATTAGTTTTTGCTGTAATATAACAGTGTCTGCAAACTGCAAAAAAAAAAGACCTTTATGAGATTAACACACGATGAATTATTATGTATACATTTGTATCTCATTGGAATTATAACGCTTTTAGTAATTTAGAGAAGTAGTCTATAAGAACGTGTGTAGTCATCTACTAAACAAAGAAATATAATATTATATATTTAATGTTATGTAAATAACACTGTGCAACCAATCAAGTTTGTAATATACCAGTGTGTCTGATTTTTGTACTATTTATGAAAACTAGTTTTTGAATACATATAGTTTAATGTGTACATTAATGCACGAACTTGAAAGAAAAGTAATACCCTGTATGTTGATAAAACAAAATATTATTGACGTAGTATAACATTTATAACCTATATATAGAAAATCATAATTCTAAATATTCTTTTATTTACTTTCAGAATAAATAGGTTATTATTAATACTTCACTAATAATGATCACGTAGATTTGCTTAAAGATATCTTCTAATTATCAACAAACATTTTGAATATTGAATAACTTTTCTTTTTAATAATGAAACCAATAAGGGGTAAATTATAATATTAAGGAATATATATAAAGTAGCAAAACGTAAAAAAGCTCTGATACAAATTTAAAATAATTTCTGTACTTTAGTTTCTGTCTACAGATCCAAGAAAAATAATTCTGTTAATTGATGAAAATCAGCTTAAATTAAGCATTAGTTTTTAAAATACAATATGAGTATGTTAAATTCCACAGCTATAATGGTTGAAGGCATATTTGTTTTCTTTTACTTCTGCATGGGACTTGACCTGTTTTGAATTTAAACACAACTCCAAGAGAAAATCTGGTAGAATTCACTCTAACCCACTGGGTTGGTGTAGTGGTGAACATGTCTTCCCGAATCAGCTGATTTGAAAGTCGAGAGTTCCAGCGTTCAAGTCCTAGTAAAGCCAGTTATTTTTATAAGGATTTGAATACTAGATGGTGGATACCGGTGTTCTTTGTTGGTTGGGTTTCAATTAACCATACATCTCAGGAATGGTCGAACTGAGAATGTACAAGACTACACTTCATTTACATTCATACATATCATCCTCATTCATCCTCTGAAGTATTATCTGAACGGTAGTTACCGGAGGCTAAACAGGAAAAGCAAGGTAGAATTCACTCTGTACTTTCACCATTTTTGTGCAGATAATTCTTACCAACATCTTTGACACCTTGTGCAGTATCCGTTCAATCTGCAGTGTAATATTCCATTGTATTATCATGGGGTGTGCATGTTAAATTCTCTGAGGCATATTTCCTTGTGGTGCAAAAACTGATCAGACTCGAACACCATGTGGTTTGCAATTCCTCCCTTCTACAATAATCAAACTTTGTGAAAGTTCTCAATAACCACGCACACCAGTATGCTTTAAGGCAATCGTGATCGGTCAGGAACTGGATCAGCTTGTATCCCAGTTCCCCAGACTTGCAGTCCAGCCATCAGTCTGAAGGTCCATTCTCTGTTTGTTGTCTGATCTCATGGTTGAAAGTAACCTGAAAATGAGTCACAAGACACCCAGAAATAAATAACTAACTCTAAGAATAACAAGATTCCATAAAAAGTTTAAAAAAAAAGAAGAGAAATGAAGTGTTTTCTTGTTGTCTTTTAATTGTAGCATAAATAAAATTGCATACAATTTCAAGCTTATTAGAATGTAGGTGATAGCCAAACCTGTAAGTGACACCTTTATTTGGTTCACCATAGGGACTGGCTATAAAGTGAGTATCATTATTCTCAAAGAAAGCAATTCTACTGGTGTCTATAAGTTATAAGAAAGACTGGTGCAGATTGTATAAAGAAAAAATAGTATAAAATATTCAAAATAAAATTTTAATAAATTGACAAAAAAAAAATATTTAATGCTCAAAGCAACCAAGTATACTTTGATACATACTTCATTCACACAGATGATAAAAAATAATTTAAAATACCATAATTAGATGTTAACAATTATCAAAACTGTTTGTTCTCTAATAAAATTTCATCTACCCTAAAATTTATTTTTCCACAAAAGAATTATTAGAATAAAAATAGAAACATATAAACAGTTAAAAGTTTTCCATATGTAAATTACAAAATTTAGTAAATTTTATCATTTGTCATTTAGTAAATTGCATCATTTAAACTAGCTATATGCTAATAAATCTTATCTATTTTAAATTATAATATATAATAAATATTCTAATTACAGTATAAAGTTTCTTCTATAACCTGAATGAACTTTTTATGCCACATAATGGTAAAAATAAATTGCGGAAAAAAATGTATGTGGTAACAGTAATTTATGCCAAAAACGTAATACAAGGTGTATCTTGTAATTAAGTATTACTTATATCATATCACTTACTTATATATATTACTTTGATATATTACTTAAGTATACATCATTGGTAATGATAATGATAATCAGAGTATAAATAATCATGAATTTCAATCTTTTTATCTAATTACAATTTCAAACCTGAAATTCATTTTTCAGTAACAGTATTTAAAATGAAAAATAAAAATAAGTATAATAAAATTTATTATTATAATTTTTTAAGCAAAAACTTTAATTAAAATTAACAAAAAATAAGGCAAGAACAGATTAAATTTTTTTTTGAAAAAAATATTAATAAATTTTCATTAAAGACTTTCTTTCTCTTTCCTGTTTAGCCTCCGGGAATCACTGTTCAGGTATTATTTCAGAGGCTGAATGAGGAGGATATGTATGAGTGTACATGAAGTGGTAGTCTTATAGTCTCAATTTGACCATTCCTGAGATGTGTGGTTTATTGAAACCCATCCATCAAAGAACACCAGTATCTACAATCTAGTATTCAAATCCCTCCAAAAAAAAAAGTCCAAAAAAAGTCCCTATAAAGTTCCAAATCAGCTGATTTGGGAAGATGCGTTCACCACTAAACCAATCTGTACAAGCACTACACCTCATCCTTATCCTTATCTCATTGAGCCGTGAAGGATCTTATTGTTCACTATTTGAACAGACTGCAATTTACACTCTAGAAAAGAAAAGAAAAAAGATATTATGTCTTGAAATTCAATTTGTAATGAAAATAGAAACATACTAATATTTTTAAAATGTACAACGTTTAAATAAATATAGACTTCATTTTTTCAACACTTAAATAGTTAACTTTTCAGTTACGCAATTATTAAATAATATAAGAAAAAGTATATTCATTATTATAAAGAAAATGTATGAAATATTTACCACCAATTCTCATATTTTTCTGATTTTTCTCCATTACGAAAAACGACATTTTTTGATTTATTAAGGTTTACTTTTAAATTCCACATTGACAATACTCTACCAACATATTTATCTTCTTCTGCGAAGAAAGTTGATCACAAGCCAATAGGGCAATATCGTCAGCATAAGCAAATCATTTTATTTTTATATTTCCAATTTTTATTCCATCTTCCATATTTTCATCGATATCATTCAAAAATAGAAAGAACAGGATAGGACATCCTTTCTTTACTCCGGTACATGTGTCATGTGTCAAATTGTTAAATAATTGTTCAAATTGTGTCATGCGTTCGATAAGAGAATTGTAAAGTTTATCCTTGATTCCAAACATTACAATTTAAGAATACCGGCAAAATACACACCGATTCAGAATCGCACTTCATCTTAACTATGTTTCCGTCCCTTTTTTATACTCGTATCAAAAATGGAACCTCCACTTGCCCTTCCAAAGTGAGATGTTTTCAGCAGGTATCCATTTTATATCATAATTAGCAAAAGAATCTTAAACTTAACAAAATAATGTTTTCTCAAATGTAAAAGTTTCAAACAGAAAGAACACATACATGGTGCTCCTCTAAAAAGCATAGAAATTCTAGATTATGTAATTTATCCTTAATACTAGATACATTTTATGCTATAATACGTAAATTGTCAGATTGTTATGATACATTAGGGTTGTCCTTAGGCTTCAGTTCAGTCAGAGGACATTGTATGATCGGTTCTGCGACGAAAAAATCATTTGACTATTTTTTTTCTTTTTGTCACTGTTTTTGATAGACACCCCTTTTTCTCTTTTTAACCTTTTCTTCTGTAGAATTTGTATCCATCTCCGTGTTAGCTTCATTATTATATATTTCTACAAGATGTTCATACATATTAAATTTCGCATTCATAAGCATCCATTTCGACGCAATCTAGAAGACTGCCCTGATGCGTACAACTTATTTGTACTATTCATCAATACCTTACGCTTTCCCACGTCTCTGCATCATAATCCTGAGAAACAATAATCTTCTTACCCTTTAGTTTCACCCCATTGCGTAAAATCATTACTTTCTTTATATTAGACACAAAGGAAACTATAATAGGCCGAGCCCGGTTTGATTTGACTCCTATCCTTATGATATAATTAAGTTCTGTTTCATTTAACTCTAAGCCCATAACATTTGAACACAATTCACCAATTTCGTCTTTCAAATCACCGGGATTTTAACCTTTCGTCTCAGTGATACCATAAAAGACCAAATTATATTGTCGCTGTATAAAATCTAAGATATTCTGCTGCTTTAACTCAACATTTTCCTTAGGTAACCTTTTCATCCTTTTATTCAGATCTTTCATATAAGCGGCTACATTTAAGTTACATATTTCTCTTTTAATTACTTCCTCCATATCAGACTTAATTTCGTTTTTAATTTCTCCAAAAGAGATAACAATAATTCCATATCCATTGATGAAACGCAAAATGTACAAATACAATATTAAATACACCATCTACGTTATTATTCCAGCTTATTACCTTATAACTTCAAAAGATACTGTTACCTAAAAATTTAATTATTATTCAATAGATGATATATGATGCACAGGAAAAACGAGGAGTCGCCAAGAGGGCTATCATAGCATTGGAGAGAGAAGGAAGCCCCTGAATAGATTGGTCCCAATAACGGAATCCAGAAGACGGGATAATATTAAAATAATAATCAAAAATAAAAATCAGAGAATGACTAATACAATTTTGTAAACTAATTACGTATCAATAAAAAATAAAAAACACTGAATGTTGTTATGAGAGAAAGAGCATAAATTGAATTCTTAGAAACGTAAAAATTAATTTAAATAAAAACATATTGCAAGACTTAACTAGTCATTCTCGACTAAACCCGAGTTTTAAATGTAAACAAAGTGAGTCACATTCCTCAGGAAAAAGCGTACGTGCTTTTCTAAGAACCGAGCTATAATTAAATAACAAGACCAGATATACTAGTTTACGGACCTGTTTTTAGGTTACGAAGACTCCGCACATTTAATTTAACTATAATTAATAAAAGATAAAATTATTAATTAGAAAATTATCAACTTATACTCAAATTTCACACAATCATTTTAAACCAGAATTCAACCAAAAAAAGTGAAAAAACCACTCAAAACAACAACACACTGACTTCTAACTAAACCATGCAGTGCTGCCAACCCTAATTTTCATTATATTCTTGTAGCTTACAATTTATGTAGCAAATTACGTTCACCATTATTCTACTTTAATTTTTAATGGTTTAAATGTAAAAGGAAAGAAAAAAATATCCTTAACTGAAAAAAAAAAAAACATAAAAGACAACATATACAGAATAAGTTCATCAAACATATAACCCTGCTAATATAATAGCCTATCGTGTACATATTTTTATACATTAGGTAAATTTTATATTCTTATAGACAATAAAATTTGCCTCATCATGATTTTCCTCTTTAGCAGTTTCAACTAAATGAAAATATAGTTTATAATTAAACGTCGAACGTTTTCTTAAATAAAATACTACTTGACTGTCAAATGACGGTTCACTCATTATCAAGTAATTTTCACACGCGCGCGCCCACACATACTCACACACACACACACACACACACACATATATATATATATATATATATATATATATATGCAAATACAATTACACGAGGCAAAAGATTCCAGTATTATATTGTAAAAACAAAACTACTATTCGTGTAAATGTAAATTAACTTTTTTTCAGACATTTCAGTCGATTTAAAAGTATCTAGAAAATACGTATTACTTTTTAAAAGAAAAAAATAATAAATTTTACCCATTTCTGCGAGTTTTAAAAATTAATCTGTATAATTAATTTTTGAAATGAAATGCATAATTATTGTTTTACAGTTATATATCATAATAAAACTCAAATCGTTAAATGAAATTTATTGCCCAAGATCTAAATACTAACATATCGTAATTAAAAATCATTTTTAAAATAATAGTACATTTTATATATAATTATGTAAAATAACTACGTATATTTGTTCTAAAGAACATGAAAATTATGCGTTTGAAAGTCATGGATCTGAAAAATCAAGATGACATTATATTTTATTTTATCTCAAAACTTTTAGATATGCATGTAATTTTATAATAAATATTTGTAAAACTGAATCTTAAAATGTGCTACCTTTGTGTTTCAGTTGCATACCCGACCGGCGTGTCAGACATCTGTATTGTTGGAAATTTTCAATAAGGAACACAGCCCAATAAAGGTAAGTGCTCTCTATTTCGTGTTCAATAATAACATGAATATGTTGATTACTGTATAAGTTTTATGAAAATTTACTTGTATATGTTTATCTAATTTAAAATGTATATTAAAAACTTTTATTCATTAATTCAATGCATGCAATTGTTAATATCCAACTATTACAGATTTAGAACGTTACAATGTTCTACTTACCACCATTAGTTATTTTAAGATTGATTTAAAGAGAACCTTTAAATAGTATTTTATATATAATTTTGATTAGAAAAATCCAGTTTATTTAAGAATTTAGGCCTTCTAATATACATATTTTATATATTACAAATTTCTATTACAAACCTGTCGATATAAATTTAAATTACTAAGAAACAACAAGGGACTGTTTGTATCATATATCCAAAACGTGCTTATTTTTTACGTCTAAAAAAAATTTAAATGTCATTCGGCTATTTAAATTACCTGATTACCTACATACATCCCTTCTTACAGAAACCAAGGAGAAAATAGCGTTTTTGGATTTTCCGAGATAGTATATCGTGGCATTTTAGTACACGTTGCAATAGGAGTAATAAAATTCGGAATGCGAGTTGATAAAACATATTAATTTTTTATGTTCATTTAATTACAAAAGTAAAAAGAATAAAACATTTTTATTGTTTTTTTCATTATTCTCCTATATACAATAAGTAAAATACATATAACAATAAAATAGCGGAAGTTGACTGTACATAAAAAAATAACTGTATAATAAAAAATTTTGATTTTTGAATAAAAGTATTTGTGTATACATGAAGGACTATAAAGCCTGGAAAAACTATTTTTTGTTTAGATTGATTACCAAATGATAATATTGTTAAATCAACAACTAGTAATTGATATTGATGAGATCTCAGTCGTTGAAATTATTGTTTCTACATAACATTAGTTAATTGTAATTGTTAATGGTAATTGTTATTAGTTAATTGTAACATAAAATTGTTAATTGTACATAAATTAGTAATTGTTTTAGTTAATTGTAATCATGTCAAAAATACGCGAAATAAATTATAAAAATGTTAAATCCAGAAAGTGGCTATAATTGAAATTAAAAAAAAAACCATTGAATCAAAAGACTTATTGCATTATATTAATATAGAAGCTAAAGGTACTTGAAACTAAAATCGATCTTAAAAATTATTAATAGTCGTAACGATTTTTGTATGATCAGTACATAACGCTCATTGAGAAAATTTTTAACACAACACCCACACCCACACCCACACCCACACCCACACCCACACCCACACCCACACCCACACCCACACCCACACCCACACCCACACACCCACCCACCCACACACACACACACACACACACACACACACACACACACACACACACACACACAAACACACACACATAGAAATTGATAGAAAGAGAAAAGCGTTATTATTTTTTTTATTTTAAATGAAAGCTCAATCTTCCTTATTGCATAAAAATTTTTTTCTTAATTTTAGTTCCTGTAATTTTAATATAACATTCCGGGGGAAAAAGATTGTAAAGCTTCTTTTGAATTTTTAGGAAAGTTACCCTTGAGTTAAAAATAATATTGCGGGGATCATAAAGGAATAAATAAACTATCTCAGCGGTTAATATTTGTTCAGCGGTAATCGATTAAAAATGAAAGTTATAATCTTTTAATTATTCCAAACTTCATATCTCACTTAAAAGTATTTATCATTAATAATAAATAAATTTTTTCTTCTATTTTATTTTTGGGTTAAATTATAATGGTTTAATTAAGTTGCTGCTAATCAGGAAAACAGTTTTAATAATTTCGTAATATCCTAATAAAATTATTCTTTAGTCATACATTCCATATCCATTTAGAAATTAGGCAGTGCTTTACATTTCAGATTTTGAGATTCGCTGCATAAATAAAATTAAGATTACTTTAGGATTTTGTGATTGAAATCGGAACTTCTCAGTACCAATAGTTATCAGAAAAAATCTTGGTAACTTATTCAGAAAATTCTAAATATATATTAACGACAAAATTGCAATTCTGTTTTTAACGATTTTCAAGAAATAATTTTATGTTCTCTTTACTCCAATATATCTTTTATTAAATACTAGGAGACTCGGCAATGCTTCGCTATTGCGAGATTTGAGTATATATATATATATATATATATAATAGATTAAATGAACACAATTGAAAGTTCGATGAAACATTAAAAAAATGAACATTAAGGAACTTCACAAAATTTAACCTTTCAGTCTCTTTTTCCCTTTTTCTCTTTTATCCTCTTTACCTTTTTCTGTTTTTCCCTTCTTCTCTTTTCCCTATTTCCCTTTTCTCCTTCTTCACTTTCTTCTCTTTTTTCTTATTTCCCTTTTTGCTACCCATTTTCCCTATTTCCTCCTTTCCCCTTTCCATATTTCCCTTTTATTTTACCTATTTCCCTTTTCCCATTTCCTCTTTTCCCCACGCGTAAATTGGTCAATAGTTTTTTACTCTGGACACACAGTTTATAGTGGACACACGTACGAACATTGCCGTATATATATATATATATATATATATATATATATATATAAGAAAGTCTGTTTCCTTTATTCGTAAATATCTCGACACCGACGCCACCTAGCGGGTATAGTTTTTGCAAACATTTTTCTTTTCGCGTAACTAATATATATTCTGAATATGAGCCAAATTGGTTCATAAATACAATTTTTCTAAATATCTAAACCCAGCGCCATCTAGCGGGTCCATTTTTTGCCGAGATATTTCTTTCCATGTACGTATCACATATTCTGCATATGAGCCAAATTGATCATAAATACAATTTTCCGAACTATCTCGACCCCAGCACCACCTAGCGAGTCCAAACTAATTCAGAAACCTTCGCACAACTCGCCAAAGTTTCATCGCAACCGGGCGTTCCTATACCATTCATTCGGTATAGATGGCCAACTTTTTAGATATCAATACTTTGGACTTGTTTGCTTAGAGATTTATTAAGAGCTGTGGATAACATAGAAAAGTTTGAGATTTGGACGATTTAAAATGGGCAATTGTTGAAGCTGTTTGTCTAATAGCATCACAGATGCTCCTAAACACCTGGCAAGAGTTAGATTATAGTCTAGACGTCTGCAAAGTTAAAAAAGGTACACACATTGAGATGTCTAACCTACGATAAAACCTTGAAAGTTGCTGTTTTCTTTAAAAATAAAATTATTATATGAAATGAATTCTCTTAATATAAGTCGTTACTTTTGGGCACCTTTAGCCCAGAAACCTGATGTTAATGTGCCAAAAGTGCGTGATATATAGAGAATACAGTATTCAAACATTCAGGCTTCTGCTACATGGATTTTAGAATGTTTTTAACTGATGCACTTAACCAGACGAAAGCGTGAATTCGAAACTCCAGTTTTTAACGGTTGTTAGAAATAGGATTATTTTTTTAATTATTAAGTACAAAAAATTCAACGTTATCTTTGATCTGTTGTATTTTTTAATCAATTTCAATTTATTATATTAGAATGCAATAATTGTGTTACTGTTATATAGTCTAATAATCAATAAGAAAATTAACAAAGTATGTAGTTAACCTTTTTTTTATCTCTTTTGTTGTAAAGAAAATATAATATATTTTAAGATATTTAACTTATATTTATTTTAAAATTTACAATTTATATATAAATATTTTCAGAAATTTAGAAAGCTTAAGTTACCAAGTGAACTGAAATACTACCATATAAATGTAAAAATACTTAAAAGTTTATTTTTTTATCCTTTCAAGAGAATTTATTAAAGCTTTATATACGGATAAATTAGGAATGTTACGTAGTTCTTTATTATTTTGTTTTCACGTTCAAGGAAACCGCAAACATTTTTTTAATCGTGTTAATAATTTACTCGTACTCATAAAAATATAAATTAAAATACGTATTTATAGATATTGCAATGAAAAAGTTTAAATGTCAATTGCAGACTTAGAGAACTGTTGACGTAAGCTGTGTTAAACTGACGTGTATAATAAATAAAAAATATCAATTAAATTGATGAAAATTAATCTTGTTACTTTGATGATGACGAGTGACCACCCACGCTGTCTGAACGATCGGAACGCTATTTTTACACTAATTAATTTTCAATTTTTTCATTACTTAGTAAAAAGGTAAAGATGTGTAAAACATCTGTTTAAAATTAAATGTGCTGTTGATTACTAAAATCGATTTAGGGACTGGTGCGCCAGTTCTTTATAAATAAATAATTAACAGTCACCCTACGTCTAAAACTCGATAAAATGTACAACAGATATTATCAGTTGATTAGCAGATACTCGTGTAATTTTCATTAACTGAGATATGGAAACAATATATGTACGTCAGAAATAAAATTAATAAATTAAAGTGTAAAAGTAATTAATTGTACGAACGGATCCGAAAATTCTGAAAATATTAAATAATTTTAGAGATTTGAATTCGAAACAATTTTTATTTTTTAGACGTAATTCGGTACAATATTTTTGTAATTAGCGTTGTACAAAGAGTAATCTAGATAAAGTATTCATTGAGTAATATTAAGCAAGGAGCTTAGCAGTGTTACCATGTGCAATTTCACATTAAGTCAGGTAAACCGTACTCGAATGCAAATCGGCTGTCATGGTATTGCGTGCATACTTTGTGTGTGTGTGTGTGCGCGCGCGCGCGCTGAATATATGTATACATATATATATTTAGAGAGTGAGAGAGTGAAAGAGTTGGTTGTTAAAGTTATTTCATTACAAAACATGAATTTTATTTTTAAGTCGGGGGTTGTAATTTCACTGTTTGTTTTTCGTCACAATTTCCATAGATAAATTTATCTATACATAAATTTATCTGTCCCAATCTACTTTTACAGTCAACATTTTTTTTTTAAAGAAAGAAAAATAGTATATTAAACAATACTATATTAAGTGTAATCTCCCAAAAATAAACCACAGTAATTGATAAATGTTATAGTTGAGTGAGCCGGTAACTAATAGAAAGTAGTGTTTTAAAAGTATAACAATAAATAAATAATAAACAATATTAAATACAACAATATCATATAACGTCACTTCTGGATTCATTTATTCTGTACACCGCATATAGAATAGTTTAGTTCAGGCATCAAACTCGTTAACCAACGAGGGCCATACTATTATATATTAAATTGCGGGCCGCATAACAAAAAAAAAGAAAAAAACAAGTGGAAATAAAGATGAAGTATCATAAAGATGAAAAACGTTGCCAAGTTTCTTAAAAAAATATTATTTTATTTAAATAATGGTAAATTGAAAAAATATGCTTTCCTAAGTACATATGTACTTTTTAATATGTTTATATTCCGTGTATTATTTTTATTTTTTTTTCCTGAATTTTTACGGGCATCGACTGCTAGGGTCATTAGCCCTCGTCACATTCTTTAAAAGAAATTAGTATCACTATCAGGATCGTCATATGTAAGGGTGTAAAGGGCCCTTACATTTTATTTAAAAGCACAACCAACATAAAAAAACATTAAGACACAACAACAACAGGACAAACACAGCACTTACGGGATTTAAAGGGCCCCGATATTAACATTTGAGATACGGTTCTCAAAAAGACCATGAAATTAAAAATACAACTTATCAATACCAATTCTTTCTTCTACCTGTCTCGTTTATAGTTTGTTTAAGCACCCTCGGGGCGACAAGAACCGCCGTGAAGCAGTATATTAGTCGCGCCAGGATGCCGTGGCAATTGACTCCTTATAAACAGGCTACAGGCATCCATTGCGCTTACCTATAGCCTCGCGCCCTCAGTTTACCCTTGAGGGTCCCCCATGCTATCATTTGACACACCCCGACTCACTGCTCTTGAATGCAGACAAGCCAGGATGGCCTAGGCAAGAGGGCTACCTCCCGTCACTATACGTGCCACGCTTCGAGACTCCCATATACATAAAGAATTCCACTTAGAGATTCTTTAACACAGCTTTAAAAAATTTTTCAACTTTTACAGACTTCTATAAAGTCCACTGGCGTGTAAAAATGCAACTATCTCTTCTTCATTTCCATTATCCAGATCAGCAGTAATGTCACTTCTTAGACGGAACCTCTTTCTGAGTCCTCATATATTGTACACTCTTCTATTAGATGCTTAATTGTAAGTGTTTTATTGCAAACACCGCACATTGGTCTCTCTTCGCCGGTTAACAAATATGAATTTGTTAATCGCATGTGACCGATTCTAAGTCCGATCACAGCTACTTGTTCACGGCGAGTCAACTTAAAGTTGCTTTTCCATTTATATGGAGAAGTTTTCACTGTGTTTAATTTTGTATTTAAACTCCTCTAATCAGTATTCCATTTGTTTCTTACTATGTTCGTTAGACATTTTTTAACATCTGCCACTCTTACAGGAAATGCATCCAAATCATCGCAGACTGTTGCCTTTCTGGCAGCTTCGTCTGCGCTTTCATTACCTGTAATACCAGCGTGCCCTGGAGGCCATACAAATACGCATCGCTGCCCTCGTAGGTTTAGAACATACAAAATGGACAGGATGTTTGAAATTAGGACATCCTTAATGTTTTTGTTCCGAATTGCAACAAGTGCACTTAGAGAATCGGAACATCTTCGCAATAGTGTTCTGTGTAGCGAAGATCTTGCTGAATGGCAGTAAGTTCTGCTGTATAAATACTGGCCATATCTCTGGAAGTTTCCAAGAATGTGCTTCTCCATTTACATATATGGAGCATCCAACACCATGTTCGGTTTTAGCACCGTCAGTATAAATTCTAATATATTCTTCATAACTACTGACGGTTGCCAAAAATTCCTGTTGGATGATCACTGCTGGTTTCTTTTTTATTTCTCCCTGAGAGAGATCCAACCTTGTATTTACCGCTGTCAACAGCCATGGCGCTATTTCTCTTGTGGAAATTGCTAGAGTCTCCGGAATAGCAATTTCGTATTTTCTTCTTAATTCGTGGTACCTAATTCCGGCTGGTCTGGAATAGGTAGCACGATGTTCGTATAATGCAGCCATAGGATGATTATTAAGAAGTTTGTTATTTATATGGGCAGGAAAAGCCCATATATTTGCTGCGTATCTTAGCAAAAGGATCTCTCTTCTATAATGTAGTGGCAGTATTCCGGCTTCAGACATTAGACTAGTCGCCGGACTTGTGCGGAAAGCGCCTGTCGCATATCTTATTCCGCTATTGTGAATAACGTCTAACTTTCTTAAATGTAATTCCTAGCGGATTAATATATAATACATCCGTAGTCTAGTTTTGATTGAATCAATGCCTTATACAATCTCAATAATATCTCTTTATCTGAGCCCCAATTAATGTTCGGTAAACATTTAATAATGTTTAGGGCTTTTTTGCATCTAACACTCAAGTCCTGTATGTGTAATCCCCACGTAAGGGATGTATCCAATACTAGTCCTAAAAAACTCACGTTGTCTTTATATTGTATTGGATCATTGCCAATTTTCAACATAGGACTTTGATGAGGAATTCTCTTCCTTCAGAAGTATACACAACACGTTTTTTCTGGTGAAAATTGGAATCCATTATTCCTCGAAACTTCATTTAGAGCGTTAATCGCCCGTTGCAAGTTGTACTTCACCATAGCAGTCTTGTTGCTGGCATACACAATTGCCAAGTCATCAACATAGACGCTTTTGCTGATTTCTACTGGAATGGCTAATATACATTTATTAATGGCGATGGTAAACAAGGTACCGCTCAACGGCGAACCTTGTGGTATGCCATTTTCCAACATTCTTTCAGATGAATATTCATTATTGACACGTACTTGGAAGGTACGGTCATTCATATAGCTGCTGAGCAATACTGGCAGATTGCCAAGAATGCCCCATTCATGTATCTGGAGCATTACTCCATGTCGCCAGGTCATATCGAAAGCCTTCTGAAGATCAAAGAAGACTCCGGCACAATGCTTTCTTGTAATAAAGCTGTTATATATAATATTCTCTAAGTTGATCATTTGATCGGTGGTAGAGTGGTATTGTCGAAAACCTGCTTGATATGGTGATATCAGGTTTTCTTTTTCTAAAACCCAAACGAGTCGATTATTAATCATTTTTTTGAGTATTTTTCCCATAGCGCACGTCAAGGAAATAGGACGATAGCTATTGGGATCTGTTAAATTTTAATTTTTATTTGGTACTGGGAACAACATGAGCCTTTTTCCACTGCTGCGGGTACATCCATCCCGCCATATTTGAATAGTCCGCGTTTTGCAGTGGTATTCAGCTGCCTGATCATATTATAATGGATTTCATCCGGACCAGCAGCTGTGTTGCCTGCTTTTTCCAACGCTTTCACAAATTCATCCATTTTAAATAGTACATTACATGAGTAATTATACTCAGTACGGAAATTTAGTAGACCTTCAAGTTCTTCTTTTTTCGCTCGAAAATCTTCTTCGTAGTTAGCCGTTTTTTGGCTTTCTCGAAGTGATTGGATAATAACTCTACAATTTCATATGGAGTATCTTTTATTTCATCTTCATCTTGAAGGCTAGTTATGGGTGCAAAATTTTTACGCCCACAAATCGCCTTCACTTTCCTCCAAACATCTGATGCAGTAGTTGTTCTGTCGATGGATGACACGTATTGCTGCCAGGATCGTTTCTTCGAGTCTATCATGAGACGTTTTGCATACGCCCTGTAGTTTTTAAAGGCAATAAGATTCTCTGTGGTAGGACGTTTCTTAAAGGTGTTATACGTCCTTTTATTTCTTTTAATAGCTTCACTTATTTCATTGTTCCACCATGGGTACGGGTCGTTTCGTAAGTTTCCTAGATGTTTTGGGAATGAATCTCGATGCCGACTGAAGTATTGCATTTGTTATAGCGTCGACATCGTCCCCGATAACTCCAGTTGTTTCAGGGAGTATCGTTCTAGCTGTGAAGCTCGTCCCTTATCAAATAACCATCTTATAGAGACGGGATATGTTTTTCTTGTAACATCAGTTACAATTTGCACCGGAAAATGACCGCTTCCATGCAAATCGTCTAAAACATGGAAGCTGTACCTCGGTGCTATCGATCCGCTTATCAGTGCAAGATCTATACACGACGTCGATCCATCTCTGGCATTGAAAAAGGTTCCTGACCCATCGTTTAAAAGCATAAGTTCAGAATTCATCAGGAACCTTTCCAATTCTCTTCCACGGGGATGTACTCGGTGCGATCCCCAAAGAGAATTATGAGCATTAAAATCACCCACCAGTAAAATAGGTGGGGGAAGCTCAGAAATTAGTCGCGCTATCTCATCCTCCTTCCAATCAAAATTTGGCTAGTATATGCTGCAAACAGTGACCTGAAGCGGACGCTTCAGAATCTAATGGCGACCGCTTGCAGGTTTGTATTTAGATCAACAGCTTCGGCGGTAGCTCTGGTCGATGTTAGTATGGCTACTCCACCTCTAACTCTTATATTTGGCGGTTGATCTCGCCGAAATGTATCATATCCTTTTAATTAAAAATTTTCATTTCGGCTGAAATATGTTTCTTGCAGACATATACAAATCGGGTCTATGTCATGTACCAAGCGTTGCAGCTCATGGATATTTGATAAACATCCATTGATGCTCCATTGTACTATCGACTCGCTGATTTTAAATTAAATTATAGCCTAGGTTTTCCTTTCGGCCATCCTTTTTTCCTTTTTTTCTCCATATTATATTATAATATTATCTCCATGTGTATTATTATTTCCTATGAAATACAAAATAATACACAGAATATAAACATATTAAAAAATACACATGTATGTAGGAAAGTATCTTTTATTCAGTTTAACGTTATTTAAATAAAATTTTTTTTTCAAGAAACTTTGCAACGTTTTTCATTTATTAAATCTACAAAATTTGGTTGAATTTTTTGAGATTTAGTTATTTTTAAAATTACTTGCACATGCTTGTCTGTTAATCTTGATATTTTCGCAGTTTTATTATTCTGTAAAGTGAAACATAGTTGTTCGCCCAAATATGTGGTACCGAACGTAGATAAAATACGTTAATTGCTAATAACATATTGGTAAATCGTTCCGGTGATAAAAAATTAAGAGATGTGCAATCAAAACATCCTTATATTTCAATAGGGAATAGTACTGAATTTCGATTAGTTCCAGTTGTAAATTTTCATCAACAGTTTCAACATCAATGGACGAAGGAGAAGTAAATAATTGAAATTGATTTTCACTTTTCTTGAAGTCCAAAAATCTTCTATCGAATTCATTTTATAACCGTATAATTTCATTGGCATATTCTGAAAATTTCAATTGTGGTGATTTTTGTAATAATAGTTGGCAAGATTCAACGTGAGATAAATTTTCTTTTCGAATTTGTTTTTGTCAGAGTAATAATTTTTGTTTGAAAACGTTGATATTGTCAAATAAGGTAGTAACTACATGTTGTTTGCCTTGTAGGTTGAGATATTGTTGACTAAGGTGAGTTGTAATGTCAACGGCAAAAGCCACATCTTTTATCCATTGATCGTGTTTTAATATTTCACATTCATAATTTTTGGATTCAACAAAAATGGATAATTTTGTTCAACAATTGAAAGAGTCGCTTTAAAACTTTATGAATGGAAAGCCATCGAATTTCTGTGTGATAAGGCAGATTTACGTATTCACTTCCTATATATTCTAGAAATTTACTAAATTGACGGTGATTAAGTCCATAAGTCCACGTGCGCGAATATAACTTACAATTTTAGTAATATTTTTTAAAACACTCCCGATGTTTAGAACTTCTGAGCATAATGTTTGTTGATGAATAATACATTGTAAGTGCTGAAGAAAATTATTACCTTTGTCCATTTTTCTTTTACTTGTAATAACTGCTTTAATAACATCAATCATAGTAAGAGCACCATCAATTGCAAGAGAAATAGTTTTTTTAATGATTTTTTTTTTTGTCTTCAGTCATTTGACTGGTTTGATGCAGCTCTCCAAGATTCCCTATCTAGTGCTAGTCGTTTCATTTCAGTATACCCTCTACATCCTACATCCCCAACAATTTGTTTTACATACTCCAAACGTGGCCTGCCTACACAATTTTTCCCTTCTACCTGTCCTTCCAATATTAAAGCGACTATTCCAGGATGCCTTAGTATGTGGCCTATAAGTCTGCCTCTTCTTTTAACTATATTTTTCCAAATGCTTCTTTCTTCATCTATTTGCCGCAATACCTCTTCATTTGTCACTTTATCCACCCATCTGATTTTTAACATTCTCCTATAGCACCACATTTCAAAAGCTTCTAATCTTTTGTTCTCATATACTCCGATCGTCCAAGTTTCACTTCCATATAAAGCGACACTCCAAACATACACTTTCAAAAATCTTTTCCTGACATTTAAATTAATTTTTGACGTAAACAAATTATATTTCTTACTGAAGGCTCGTTTAGCTTGTGCTATTCGGCATTTTATATCGCTCCTGCTTCGTCCATCTTTAGTAATTTTACTTCCCAAATAACAAAATTCTTCTACCTCCATAATCTTTTCTCCTCCTATTTTCACATTCAGCGGTCCATCTTTGTTATTTTTACTACATTTCATTACTTTTGTTTTGTTCTTGTTTATTTTCATGCGATAGTTCTTGCGTAGGACTTCGTCTATGCCGTTCATTGTTTCTTCTAAATCCTTTTTACTCTCGGCTAGAATTACTATATCATCAGCAAATCGTAGCATCTTTATCTTTTCACCTTTTACTGCTCCGAATCTAAATTGTTCTTTAACATCATTAACTGCTAGTTCCATGTAAAGATTAAAAAGTAAAGGAGATAGGGAACATCCTTGTCGGACTCCCTTTCTTATTAGGGCTTCTTTCTTATGTTCTTCAATTGTTATTGTTGCTGTTTGGTTCCTGTACATGTTAGTAATTGTTCTTCTATCTCTGTATTTGAACCCTAATTTTTTTAAAATGCTGAACATTTTATTCCAGTCCACGTTATCGAAAGCCTTTTCTAGGTCTATAAACGCCAAGTATGTTGGTTTGTTTTTCTTTAATCTTCCTTCTACTATTAATCTGAGGCCTAAAATTGCTTCCCTTGTCCCTATATTTTTCTTGAAACCAAATTGGTCTTCTCCTAACACTTCTTCCACTCTCCTCTCAATTCTTCTGTATAAAATTCTAGTTAAGATTTTTGATGCATGACTAGTTAAACTAATTGTTCTGTATTCTTCACATTTATCTGCCCCTGCTTTCTTTGGTATCATAACTATAACACTTTTTTTGAAGTCTGATGGAAATTCTCCATTTTCATAAATATTACACACCAGTTTGTATAATCAATCGCTTCCTCACCTGCACTGTGCAGTAATTCTACAGGTATTCCGTCTATTCCAGGAGCCTTTCTGCCATTTAAATCTTTTAATGCTCTCTTAAATTCAGATCTCAGTATTGTTTCTCCCATTTCATCCTCTTCAACTTCCTCTTCTTCCTCTATAACACCATTTTCTAATTCATTTCCTCCGTATAACTCTTCAATATATTCCACCCATCTATCGACTTTACCTTTCGTATTATATATTGGTGTACCATCTTTGTTTAACACATTATTAGATTTTAATTTATGTACCCCAAAATTTTCCTTAACTTTCCTGTATGCTCCGTCTATTTTACCAATGTTCATTTCTCTTTCCACTTCTGAACACTTTTCTTTAATCCACTCTTCTTTCACCAGTTTGCACTTCCTGTTTATAGCATTTCTTAATTTCCGATAGTTCCTTTTACTTTCTTCATCACTAGCATTCTTATATTTTCTACGTTCATCCATCAGCTGCAATATATCGTCTGAAACCCAAGGTTTTCTACTGGTTCTCTTTTTTAATGATAAATTATATTTATTCAGAACAACCATCATTGCGTTAAAAATATCAACCCAGTGGTTGTATCGTGCATTGAGATAATCTCCAGAAGCTCTTCACTACTTTCAAATTCGCATAACATCCGCGAATAAAAACAGCTAGCTAAGCTTTATCTTGTGCGACTGTGTTTTCGTTAATTCTAATGGAATAAGTTTCAAACGTTGAATTATTGGTATGGTTGATTACGTAAATTTTCGGCTGTATCTTCAATTCTGCTGGCAATGGTAGTTCTTCATAAGTTTACAGTTTTGAATTTAATTCTTCTGAACACAATACTTCCACTTTCTGAATCATACATTAGCTAATAAATTTCCCTTCAGTGAATGGTTTCGATTTGGTTGCAATTAAATGCAATGTCAAATAGCTCGTTTTTACATCAGCTGTATTATCTTCAATAGGTTTGGCAAATATACTTTGTTGTTTTGGAAGTATCAACCTTAATTCTGACAATTTATCTTTACGAAGCTTCCGTACATATATGTCATAATTTTCTTTAATGTATCATAGTGTCTTTTAATATTATACTTTTACAAAATGCTATGAAATTTCTATATATCCAACATAAAATTTCATTTTTTTCTTGAATAAAAAAGTTCTGTAAATCCCAATTTTCTTCACACGTGCTCTTCTTCAATCGATCGTTTTCTGCTCATACTTGTGGAGGGCTTGTGCATTGTTTTTATAAAGCGTCAGCTAAAGACTAAACAAAGAACACCTGAAAACCTGATGAAAATTGTTATGTGCAAACTAGACTAGAACGCAGCATTCGTTCTCTGACTGCTAACGAATAGCTTCCGACTCTACTGGCATTTCGTGACTTATTCGCCCGAAGTATAACTGTTCTAAGTTTTTTCCTGTTTAGCCTCCGGGAAACCGTCAGATTCCCTACTTCTGAGGATGAATGAGGATGGTATGTATGAGTGTAAGTAAAGTGTAGTCTTGTACAGTCTCAGATCGACCATTTCTGTGTGGCTAATTGAAACCCAACCAAAGAATACCGGTTTCCCTATCTAGTATTCAAATCCGTATAAACGTAACTGCCTTTACTAGGACTTGAATGCTGGAATTCTCGACTTCAAAATCAGCTGATTTGTGAAGACGCATTCACCGCTAGACCAACTCGGTGGATTAACTGTTCTTTCTTTTTCCTGTTTTGCCACCGGTGATTACCTTTCAGATAATACTTCAGAGGATGATATGTATGAGTGAGTGTAAATGAAGAGTAGTTCTTGTACAGTCTCAGTTCGACCATTTCTGAGTGTCGTTAATTGAAACCCAACCAAAGAACACTGGTTTCTCGATCTAGTATTCAAATCCGTATAAAAATAACTGACTTTACTAGGACTTGAACGCTGGAATTCTCGACATCAAAATCATCTGATTTGCGAAGACGCATTCACCACTAGACCAACTCGGTGGGTTTTAACTATTCTAAGTTAAAGAAGTGTAAACACACGGATGCACAGAAACTCGACTGGGAGTGGCATGTAAAGTGGTTTGAGCAATGCTAGTATGATATTGTCGGGTGGGGGGGGGGAGTAGGGAGATGCGTTAAAGGACTGAGTAGAAGCGGGAATTCAGTCGCCTTCTTGCATTCATGAATTTAGTTATTCACCGTACAAAGTTACCGCCGTTTATAATCAGTATTTTGCAGTCTATTTTTTGATAAACATTTTTTCAAAACTAATTTTGTTTCATTAAGGAATTTTTAATTATAATTTGAATTAAAGAATCTAGTGTGGTCAAAAGTTAAATAAACATATTGGTTATCAATCTTGGCGGGCCGCATAACTGTTTCCGGCAAGCCACGTGTTTGACATACTTGGTTTAGTTCAATAATTTTTACTTTTTCTGTTCAATATTTTCAACAAGGCTAGTTGCTTAAATTCTACTTCTTTCGGTTGAATAACTATATTTGCGATTTGTTTATTTTGACCGAATCTATATTACACACTGCTGGGTAAAAATTACAATACAGTCTACTGAGATAATCTTACTTAATCTTTTAAGTACTTAAATTCCTTTGCATCAGGAATACCATTTCTACAAACTATGAGTGCAGAACATCATGTATTTCATACGATTAGCGATTGGAGTAGATACATTGTATTACTACGTTCGTTCAGTACTTTCTCCCTGTTTCCTCAACCAATCGAACTTCATAGCTGGAATTTGTATTTTACCATCTGTTTATAAACAACCAAATTATAAGCCTTGCATTTAACCATTTCCTATTTTGATTTCAGTTGATTTGAAATTTATGAATGTCGTTTAATTTTTTTATTGGTAGCTGTTGGTACATTAAAGCAGCTTTTATGTTATAGTAAAATCAATTTTATTTTATTTTAAATAAAAATGATATGAATCGGTGTGTGGAAAATATAAGTAACAAAAAGAAAACGGACTTATAAGTAAATCCTACTTTTGTGTTGTAAATTTTAATATATTCTAAGCTATTTTTCTGTTTAGCCTCCGGGTACCACCGTCAGGTATTACTTCAGAGGATGATATGTATGAGTTCAAGTGAAGTGTAGTCTTGTACAGTCTCAGGTCGACCGTTCCTGAGATGTGTGGTTAATTGAAACCCAACCACCAAAGAACACCGGTATCCACGATCTAATATTAAAATCCGTATAAGTAAACTACCTTTACTAGGTTTTGAACGTTGGAAATCCCGACTTCAAAATCTACTGATTTGCAAAGACTCGACTACTAGACCAACTCGGTGGGTTAACATATTTTAAGCTTATTTCATATCATTTTCACATTATCTAATTTCAATCTATAGAGAACGAAATCTTTTGGCTATTGCTCAATCTTATCGATTATTGTTTATGAATACTACTCATCTGTATTATAAATTTAGGTGTATGTGTTATGAACATAAAATTTTTATTATCCGATATTACTCCTAACCATACGAATAAGGATTTAAATACTTATTAACTTATTACTTTATTCCAGTAAAAGTTACTAATTAAGTTTTAAACATTTAGTTGATATGTATAATTTAAACTTATTTTAATTATTTTTTTTATCTAGATCAATTTAGATAAAATTAAAATATAATTATTACATTTTATAGTAAATCTGAATTTGCTTCATTTTTAAAAATCTATTTAGTGTAATGAAATGAAAAAAAGATATGAAATGAATAGATTTATTCTGCTGAGAATAAGAAAATCATTTTAGTAATTTAGAATACGATGCTAAAATCTAGTTTTTTCTTACATTTCGCAGTTAAAATTGGATTTAAATATTAAAAAAAAATCTAGCTTGTCTTAATAATTTGTTTTTGTTCCAATTTATAAATGCCATTGTTACAGTTATTTTTAATTTGGGATATTAACTTAAACTATTTTTTAAGATTTCTTTAAATTTCTTTGGCCAAATTTTTCATTAAACGTCTCTGTCTGCTAGTCTGTTAGTCATCATTTGATGTCTATTCAAAAAAATACAGCGGGTTTCCCAACGAACATATTTTTTAATAATAATAACTAATGCAAATTTATTTATATTAACTAAATTTGTAACGAAAATATAAATCATAAAATACTTAGTGACTTTTAAATTTCTCTAATATTGATTTTTTTTTGTTACTTAAAATTCTGCCAATAAATCTTAGGTTGAATACAAAATTAAATAATATAACTTTTATTTGTAGTTCGTGTAAATCGAATAATAATGTGATGTGAATCAAGCATAAGCTGTGTACATAAAATATCCAGTAAACATTGTGTAGTATTATGTAATCATTAAAATAGAAAAATAAAAGATTAATGAAGCTGAATTAATCGAGTCTATTCTGTCAGTAAGAACACACTGTACTTAAAGGAGACAAAGATAACCAAATTAATATGATTTATGGAAGAAAATTTTCAGTTAATTTAACTTCAGTAAACAAACAATACAAACAGACAGACTTGTTTGTTTAAGTGTGTTTGTTTTCATTTTATTACACACATTAGATTCTGTAGACCACAAATAATTATGAAGTGGTTTAAACCTCTCCAGTTATGAAAATTTAATATTGCCTGTTGGAGATAATTTATAAATTATATAATTTCTTGGGATTAACTATTGGAGAGAGAGTTTAGGCGGAGAAGGCGCGTTGTGGAAACAGTAACTTCGTGCAACTTAATTGAGATTACCTAACTGAATTATGATGGTCGATAGACTTTACTAAGATTTTGTGTGGCTAAAGTAGACTTATATTACATATATTACCAAGAACATATCTCACTTACTGTTAAAATATACTGAGAAAATACACAAGAAATATTCAATAACTTATTTAATTTTTTTATTTCAGCAATGAAAATATCAGTTTTTTATTTTAATTTTAATCAGCAAACAAAAACTTACACAACCGGTCAGATAAATTTGATTTATGACTGGACTGTTTTAACTACTGTAATAAGTTCTACAAAAGCAATCAGGGGGTAGCTTTTCTTACATACAAGTAAGACTAATTAAATTACTTTAACTTAACATTGAAACTATATTCCCCAAACTACAATCATTGAAACAAGTCATGTATGCATAAAAATCAAGAACAAGAAAAGTTTTCATATAAACAGTTTACTTTTAAAAAATAACAATTTTTTAAATCTCTTTCAAATATTAAATTTTTTACTGTGTTAGAAACAAGTTTAATAAAAGTACTAGAACAGATATTGATTAATTGATTTATAATATTTATTTCCCCTGAACAATAAAGCAGAGCTATGTAAACACTGATGCTTAAATATTATGTAGATACAAAAAAAGGTGGTAGTAAAAGAGATGATGATGATAATAATAGTAGTAAAAAATGTGAATAGTTTTTTATTGATTTTTCTTTAATCTATATTCATTTCTTTTTTAAATAATTCTGTAAACATACTACAGAGTCTAGGAAATGCTCTGAGATATGGTGAAGGGAAAATCCTGATATTCACTTCTCCATCATAGAGATAGGCAATGATTAAATTTGTTTATTAACAACTGTTATACACCAGCAGCTAACACGTGAAGAGACTGAGTTTCTTCCGTTATAAGAAGTTCCCACCATTACAAATGCCAACGACCTCCTCAGAGGGTGGTTGAACAGTGGTGGTGCAGGGCACTCTGAAGGCCTGGAGGTGGGAAACTGCCCACAAAAACAGAGGAAGTCGTTGACTTCTTTGGGAAGTCAGTGGGTGTTAGAATACAAAGGTAACAGACATCCTTTATATTAAAGATCGTAGCGATAGTTCCTTTCATTAGGCTACAATGCTGGCTTCTTCTGTTAAATATTCTGAAATTAAAACAGCTTCTCATTCAGATCTCCAGAAGAAGCAACAAAAGAAGTTAAAGGACTGATTGCCTATAGGATTTGGGAATGCCAAATTTTGTTATAGAGTGGAAAATTAGAAAATCTCAAAAGAAGAATGAAGATAAATAGAATGGATATTTGGACTAGGTTGAAGTAAGGTGGGAAGGATAGGGTGAAAGGATGAATGGAGAAGTTACCATATTCTATTATGAAAGAAAGAAAGGAAAAAAAAATGGTAATAATTATGAGAAATAAAATAAACAATGTGGTGCAGGAAGTATGTTATAAATGATAGATTAATACTATTAATGATTAGAATGTTTCCAAATGATTTAGTTATAGTAAAAGTATATATGCCAACATAGAATTGTGAAGAAGAAGAAGATACTGAAAAGATGTTTGAGAATATTGATGATGTAATATTATAAAAAAGAATTGCTGTAAGGTAGTGATAGGAGACTGGAGGGTGTGTTGGAGAAGGTGAAGAAGGAAATGTGTAAGGAAATTTGTGTTAGGGGTAAGGATTGGAAGGGAGAAGAAATTTTTCACGTAGAAAAAATTATAACCAACACATCATTCAAAAACCATAAAATGATGAGATATGCATGAGTATTCCCTGGAAACAAAGATTGCTATTAGATAGAGCATATCATAGTACATGAAAGGTATAAGAATTCAGTTAAAAATGTCGATGGATTTCTAGATCATATGCTCCTTATGATAGAAATGGTAATAGCTTTAAAGAAGGTAGAAAAAGTGAGGGTAGTTATGAATTGGAACTTAGAAAAGTTGAAGAAAGTGGATGGGAAAACAGTGGGAGAAAAGTTAACTATAGCAATTAAAGAAAACGGAAATGAAGAGCAGTGAGGAAATTTGGGTAAAACTAAAAAGTGCTGTAGTAAAAACAGCAGAAGGAGAATACCATTATTTGGAAAATAGGTCTAAGAAACTATGGGTAACAACAGAAAAGGAGGTGTAAGAATAATACTGAAGAAAATGAAAGAGGAACGTATCGTGAATTAAACATTGAATTAAGTAAGGAAATACAAAAAATTAGGGAAAGGTGGTTGAATTAAGAATAAAATGTTGTTGAGAATCTAGAAAAGAAAGGTAATATGATATGATATATATATATATATATGGAAAAAAGTAGCAAAATGAGAGAAATTGAGGGTGAGAATGGAAAAATGCTACAAAAGGAGAAAGAAATAAGAAAAATTAAATAAGTTCTTGTAGAATCTGTATCTGACAAGAGAAACCTAAGGAATTAAACATAGAAAATGAATAAAGGGTGATTGGAAAGGGAACATTAGACTTCAGAAAAGGGAAAGGAATTAGACATACCACCGGGCTACTAAGGATAGTTGGAGAGAGATAAGTAGAGAGAAGAGAAATAAGCTATGTTTCATAAATTTAGAGAAGATATTTTTTATAGAGTAAAATGGAAGAAAATTATTGGAATTATTAAAGAGGAAAAAGTAAAATGGAACTACAGAAGGTTAGTTAAAGAATTATAGATTAGAAAAACAACAGCCATAAAAGTAAGTTAGAATATGACTGACTGGGTTGGTCTAGCTCAAGGTTTTAGTTAAGGATATTGTTTTAAACTGAAACCTTTCAACATTTACAGTGAGGCGATACGATAAGGAATATGTTGAAAAATGAGGAAAAGAGAGAGTAGAGGGAGAATGTATTAGAGGAAAACTATACAGAAATTTAATACAGAGAACTATACAAGCTGTCAAGATTATTTGTTTTAAAGTGTTATTTATTCAATGATAATTGGAACTATGATTTTTCAATTTCTGTTTAAATCAGTTGTTCTTGTAACGAAGAGGATGCGCTATCATTGATAGGTTTATATTTGACAACTAGAAAAAACGAAACAAAAACCAAAAATCAGCATAGCATAATTGGCAAACAAGTGGATATGGATATACACACACACACACACACACACACTCAAACAGATGGACTACGTCTAGAAGGACATCTCGAACGTGAACAGTATTGCATTGAACTATTGACCTCCGAATCCTAGTATTACTGGTTGTATTACTTCCAGAATCACGAAACAAGTACCGAATCATTCTCGAGGTCCATTTTTATACAACAGTGACGTGTTCTCACAGTGTAGTGATATTCAACTGGACATTCAGTCCAGTGATATTAATTTTTGGTGTTAACCACCAAAAAACACCGGTATCCACTATCTGGTATTCAAATCCGTTTAAAAGGTTAAATCTTTACTAGGATTTGAACCCTAGAATTCTCGACTTCGAAATCAGCCGATCTGCGATGACGAGTTACCACTAGACCCACCCCATGGATCATATATAAATAATCTAAAACGTTTACTAAATTTAATTTCGCGTATGTATCGAAAGATGTTTTCATCATCGATTGTCATTGTCTGTATCGATCGTTGGCTATGTCAATATCGACTTCTGCGGACATTTATTATGTATTAAATACTATGTTATTAAATTATTAAATATTATGGAACTAATAACATGTAAACACTCCCGGGGCAAATAATAATAAATTATGAAATTTTTTAATATCGGTTAAGTAATTTTTGAGTTATTAGGACACACACAAAACAAAGATTGTCTTTAATTTATATATACATTTTTTTTTTTAATATTATTTATTAATAGCAGACCCGGCAATGCTTCACTATTGCTAGATTTGAGTATATATATATAGATTAAATAACACAATTGAAAGTATGATAAAACATTAACACAATGAACATTACGGAACTTCACAAAATTTAACATTTCCCTTTTACCCTTTTTTCCTTTCCTCTTTCCTTTTTCCTTTTCCTTTTACCATATCTATTTCCCCAAATTTCTTCCCCTTTCACTTCCTTCCCCCATTCCCTTTCCCGTATTTCCCTTTAAACTTCCTCTTTTCCCTATCCCATTTTCTTTTTCGTACTTTCCCTTTTCCATTTCCTTTTCCCCGTTTTTCCCTTTTTTACTCTTTTCAATTTTCCCCTTCCTTCCTTTTACCTTTTCTGATTTTTCCCTTTCTCCCTTTTCCCCGCGTATAAATCTGTCCAGTAGTTTTTTAGTTTATAGCGGACACACATATCGGAAACATTGAAATGGAATCGTAAAATATTTAGTATAGCGTCTGTTTCTTTTATGTCCAACAGGTAGCGCTTTTTTAAAAAAAAAATCATGTTTTTACCTGTCACAGGTGATATCTTAGGTACATAAATATTAGGTATATAAAAACACGCTCGTATTCGAATGCAAAGTTATGTCAGAATTTCAAAACAATCTGTGAAGAACTTTTCAGAAATTTCAGATTTTGAAAAAACGAACGTTTACATTTTTATTTGTATAGATATTCAAAATATCAATAATTTTCAATTACGAACAGTTAACTCTAGCGTCGACATCATGCAATTTATGATTTAAGAAATGACAAATACACAATGTAAGTAATAAAGGAAATTTTAGAACGAGGTATTTTTTTTTTTAGCCTTTGGGACCCCCATTAGTTATTACTTCAGAGAATGAGATGAAATGGGTAGTTAACGAAATGTTAACTTACGGTAAATAAATGTCATGTTTTATTTTTTACAGTAACGAATGCAAACCGATGCAGATTCGTAAGATTATTTCACAAAGTTATTTATTTTCATTCGGTCATAAATAATTGATTTTTAAACATAGTGCTCTTACCGCGTTACACGTTCATCGTTTGAAGTAAAGAAATTTTTAAAAATTTCTTTTGTATAAAAAAAATCTCTTGATGAATTTCCCCCCCCTTACAATAAAAAATGTTTGAAAGTTACTTTTTGTTTGGTAAGATCGTTTTTATTAGCTAATTAGCTAGCGTTTCGGATTTGTCCGTAATTCTAATCACTTTTCTGATGCAGCATAAACGATAATTATATGTACACTTGGCATTGTCATTTGTTTCCCAGGGTACAGTCTCATCAAATATGTTTCGAGTGGACCGTTTTGGAACAATCTGATTTAATACGTTATAACAGATATACTGATGTTTGCTAGTAGTTAATTAAATGATCATTGTCAGTACACGAGCACTGCGAGACTGTTTTGTTTTATCTTTTTATTAATATTTACCATTTTCAAACAAAGTTCCGATTTCATTATTTCTATACTGATATTTCTATTATAGAATATAGAACAATTAGTTTAACTAGTCATTCATCAAAAATCTTAACTAGAATTTTATACAGAAGAATTGAGAGGAGAGTGGAAGAAGTGTTAGGAGAAGACCAATTTGGTTTCAGAAAAAGTATAGAGACAAGGGAAGCAATTTTAGGCCTCAGATTAATAGTAGAAGGAAGATTAAAGAAAAACAAACCAACATACTTGGCGTTTATAGACCTAGAAAAGGCTTTCGATGACGTAGATTGGAATATAATGTTCAGCGTTTTAAAAAAATTAGGGTTCAAATACAGAGATAGAAGAACAATTGCTAACATGTACAGGAACCAAACAGCAACAATAACAATTGAAGAACATAAGAAAGAAGCCCTAATAAGAAAGGGAGTCAGACAAGGATGTTCCCTATCTCCGTTACTTTTTAATCTTTACATGGAACTAGCAGTTAATGATGTGAAAGAACAATTTAGATTCGGAGTAACAGTACAAGGTGAAAAGATAAAGATGCTACGATTTGCTGATGATATAGTAATTCTAGCCGAGAGTAAAAAGGATTTAGAAGAAACAATGAACGGCATAGATGAAGTCCTACGCAAGAACTATCGCATGAAAATAAACAAGAACAAAACAAAAGTAATGAAATGTAGTAGAAATATCAAAGATGGACCACTGAATGTGAAAATAGGAGGAGAAAAGATTATGGAGGTAGAAGAATTTTGTTATTTGGGAAGTAAAATTACTAAAGATGGACGAAGCAGGAGCGATATAAAATGCCGAATAGCACAAGCTAAACGAGCCTTCAGTAAGAAATATAATTTGTTTACATCAAAAATTAATTTAAATGTCAGGAAAAGATTTTTGAAAGTGTATGTTTGGAGTGTCGCTTTATATGGAAGTGAAACTTGGACAATCGGAATATCTGAGAAGAAAAGAATAGAAGCTTTTGAAATGTGGTGCTATAGGAGAATGTTAAAAATCAGATGGGTGGATAAAGTGACAAATGAAGAGGTATTGCGGCAAATAGATGAAGAAAGAAGCATTTGGAAAAATATAGTTAAAAGAAGAGACAGACTTATAGGCCACATACTAAGGCATCCTGGAATAGTCGCTTTAATATTGGAAGGACAGGTAGAAGGGAAAAATTGTGTAGGCAGGCCACGTTTGGAGTATGTAAAACAAATTGTTGGGGATGTAGGATGTAGAGGGTATACTGAAATGAAACGACTAGCACTAGATAGGGAATCTTGGAGAGCTGCATCAAACCAGTCAAATGACTGAAGACAAAAAAAAAAAATTCTATTATTAATTGGTAGTAGCCAACGATATTTAGAATACCTGATAATAACATTTAATACGGAAAACAAAAAAAAAAGAAATGAAAAACTAATAAACTTAATCAATCAATCAATTTTAATTAAAATAGTGGTGCATATAAATACGATTAAAATACATTTTACCTGCGGTTTAATTAATTTATCAGTGGGTTGTTTAATGGCTGAACTAAAGGTTTTGTTTTTAAGTAATTAGATTTTTTTTTTTTGTAGACACATATTAAAAGTTCTTATAAACAAAAATATTTTCCTTTAATCTTTTTTATCTGCATTTATTTAAAAACAAAAAAAAAAATTAAAAATCGTGACTGTCAACTCTTTTGCCAGGTGGTTTTTATATTTAGGTTATATTATGAGTCGGGTCAGAAAATGAAGCAATTAAATGTGTATATTCATAGCGGTTGTATTTTTAACTTGTGTGTCTGGCATTGTTCTGTTACAATAAAATATTGCACAGCGGTTTCTCTTGAATAACATTAGCATAATAAAAAACAAAAGAGTCTCAAGTGATTTAGGAGACGGTAAGAGGTGTTTAATTATTGCAAACTATATATCTTATTCCCCTCTCGTCTTTCTCATCAGTTACTCTAATTTCTTCGTCACTAAGTAGGCTTACGACTCGATTTTATTTTCCGGTAATAAATTTTAATTTCACCTGCATATGTAGTTTTTATTTATTTCCCCTTCTTTATTTTTTTTTTGTTTATTTATTTATTTTTTTAATTGCTTTTATTTCCGTTGATACGGTATTATGAATGATATTAAATATTTTTTTATGATTGCTTTTCCGAATAAAATACAACATTTTTAGTAAATACATAAAACAAAGGGTTATAAATTTTTACTGATTTTGTAAATGCTGTAAAATTATCGGAAGAGAAAAAGTATAAACCTTCAGATATAAAAAAAATAAAAAATATTGAATATTTTCTAAAATAACTTTAATGTTTATTTTTTTTATTGGATTAATGATTTTAATTCTTATCGGAAAGAATTTTTTGGAGTTGTAAGTTATTCTTAATTTTTTCATAAACATCTTAACATCTTAATTCAGTGTAGAGTTGTGAGTCCCACTTGTCCGCGTATAATTTAATTGAACACAATAATCTAATCACAGCATTTTGTTAGTTATTTTTAATCAAAAACCAAAATATCATTAATTACATTAATTAGGCCATATCTGAATTTATCGCAGATATGGACAAGGAGTATAAAGCCTTACCGCATGTTAAAATTATTTAAGTAACTAGCCAGTCGGAGCACACTTCATTCGCTCGAACGTCTAGCAACAGGGTCTGCCCCTGGGCCCCCGCAGTGTCCGTTACCTTCATGGTTGTAAGAATAACACTGATAAATAACTATTAAAGTATTCAGGCTTTATAGAAACCTCAAAACTAAATTATAAAAGGCAGAATAGTAGCAACTATGGTAACTAAAGTACACACCATTGACATCGAAAAATTCATAATTTATTTCTGTTGCCACGGTGACAGAAATATAATGAAGTAAAAGGATTATTCGCTTTTACTTTAATGAGTATTTTTAATTCACCTTCCCACCCACCAAGGGGACTAGGGACTTGGTCTACGGCTTAAAATCTTCCCTGGGATAACACAAATGTATCCTGCAAATTTGAAAGCAATCCGGTCGGTGCGTGGTGTGAGATCAAACAGACAATCTTTGCGCGTTACGTATGATTGGAAATTTATGTAGAATTGACAATAACCTAATTTTTTTGACCTAATTATGAATTTATTTAAATTTCAATAGTCAAACGTTTTTCAAAATAAATGTATGTTATTCTTTTTTTTTCTCTCAGCTCCCCTGGGCCGGACCGACTTGTTGGTATTACGCCGCCCAGGGGAGTGTCTTTAAACTCAAATAGGCCTCCCCACCTACCGGCTATATACCGGCATGGCAGGTCGGCCTACCGGTTAGCTCTTTTTGAGAGTTCTTTATTAATATTACCCTTTTGGACACCACGCCAGACCCAGTTCGCCGCAACGCGGCGCCGGGTCCCTTCAGTATTCAGTGTGCTGTTACCTGACTGTTACCCGTGGAGTCCTTGGTGGCTCATCAGTGCCAACACACCGCAGCATGCTGGACCTCACCAGCAAGGCTGTCCACCCAGTCCTATTCTAGCCAACACCTTGTCTTCTCTCATCGGAGTATTTCTGTAGAACGACTTGTCTAACAAAACTAGCAAAATTATTCCAGTTTGATTCGCTTCTTAGCATGTATTCTATATTGTTGTCTCTGGAGTTATACCTGTGAGTGCCTTACTATGTCTAAGTGTGTCCCACCTATTGCACTCAAAAAAGGTGTGCTCAGCATCATCTATCTCGTTGCTGTAGTTGCAAATTGGCTCTTCTCTCTTGCCTATTTTGTGCAGGTAGTTATTGAAGGAACCATGTCCTGTAAAAAACTGCGATAGGTGATGATCAACCTCACCAAATCTTCTCGACAACCATGGCTTGATGTTGGGGATGAGGGTTCTCGTCCATCGACCCACAGCTTCCTGCGACTATCTTTCCTGCCAGATATTATAAACAGCATCCCTGACCTCTTGTTCTGGCTTGCCTTGTGCTCTCTCCACCCTCTTTTTTGCGATTAGGTCAATAGGAGGTGTACCCGATAACACGCACAGGGCGGCATAGGACACTGTCCTGTATGCGGACACAACACCTAGGAGCACACACCTGTGCGTCTTCACCAGTCTCTCCTTGTTGCGCCTGATGGCGATAGAGCGCCACCAGGCCGGAAAGGCATACACAAGCGAAGACACGACGGTGGTCGCCAGTAAACGGCGCTTTGAGGCCCGAGGGGCATTCTGCGATGACATAATGATGTTTAGACTTTTTATCATCCTTTCTGCCTTGTTGCATACATTGACTATGTGCTCGGTGTATCTACCGTTTTTCTGGAGGATAACTCCTAAGTACTTGATGTTATTCGGTTCTTCTATAACATGACCGTTGATGGAAATATTGAACGGTTCTAGCACTCTTCTACCCGTAAAGGCAATACACCGGCATTTTTCCGTAGACAGTTGCAGACCCCGGGACCTCAACCACTCCTGTATAGTGTCGATGGCCGCATACACCCTCTCCCGCACCTCCAAGACCGTCCTTCCCTCTACGAGGATTGCTAGGTCATCTGCATAAGCCAGGACCTGGACGCCGACAGGAAACTCCTTCTGAAGGAGTTCATCTATAATCACCAGCCACAACAACGGTCCCAGAACAGAGCCCTGCGGAACTCCACCGTGCATTTACAAAACAAAACGGCACGAATCAAGGCAGCGGCTAATGGCAAAGTGACAGGACAGGTGGAATGAGAATGGCCCTGGAGGTAGAACAAAGAGACTCATCCCCGATATTAAAAGCTGGATATATAGGAAGCATGGGGAAGTGAATTTTCATCTGTCAGAATACTTTACAGGGCATGGCAACTTCAATTTTTACTTGCACAGAATCGGTAGAAGAGCATCGACGGAATGTATGTATTACGATCGCGAAGATGATGCTGAGCACACATTTACTGACTGCCATAAATGGAGAGAAGAATTAGTAGACATCGATCTATCATCCGATGGTAACGGCAGATTAATTAATCACATGTTACAGAGTGAAGATGCCTGGAAGAGGGTTGATTCAGCTATTAAGAAAATATTAACGCAGAAAAATGAGGACGAGAGGAGATTGGGGTTCTGATCTTAGTATAGGGAAGGGCGGATAGCCCCAGTGGTGAGGACTGGCATGCTGAGGTGTGCCAGTTTCGATGAGCCACTGGGGACTCCAAGGGTTTTCTTGATAGGAAAGATCAAAGAAAAGACCCAATCGTCACGTCAAGACAATCATGGTATGGCGTGGCGATATATATAGATGGGCATATCAATAGACTCAAAAGAGCTGACCTGCCATGCCGGACATACAGCCGGTAGGTGGGAAGGCCCATTTGAGTACAACAGGCACTCCCCTGGGTGGCGCAATACCAACGTCGGACCGGCCCAGGGGAGAGTCAAAAAAAAAATGTTAGGGATGTAGGATGTAGAAGAGGGTATACTGAAATGAAACGACTAGCACTAGATAGGGAATCTTTGAGAGCTGCATCAAACCAGTCAAATGACTGAAGACAAAAAAAAAGTAATAAAAACTATTACTTGTTTTAGTTTTATCATCTACACCTTTCGGTCTATCTATTCATTTCAAAAAAGTTTGTAAAAATTTTTAATTTATTTTAAAAATACTTTCATATCTTATTGTCAGTCGGATTTTCTATATATTTCTAAATTGTTTTGAAATTTTTCAATTTAAAAATATTGTGATCCTACCTTATGGCGTCTAACGTTGGTGCGTTACAAACCATTTAATAATCATTAAAAAAATATTTTTTTATTAATAATTAAAACACGTATGCTGAATTATATTTGTGTAAAATTTTATAACAGTTGTTTTAATTGTGTAGGTTGTAACTAACTGATTATCACTCGGTTACAAGTTGCAGTATCCTGAATCCCTTTTGCAACTAATACACAATTCATTATGAAAGTTAACAATTTTAGTTGTACTCGGTGCCAAATGTCATAGAGTATAGTGAATATAAATTGTATACCTTCCAAGTTTAACCATTCAAGGAACATAATAATAACACCCATTATTGTAATAGTAACTTACAATTAGCCAACTTGACTTAAATTTGTTAAATAAATTGATAGTCATCAGATATAATTACGAATTTATAGCGCCTTTGAAAGATTTTTTTACAAAATTTTATTAAAATAAAGTAGTGTTGCAAATAACATATCTGAGGTAATTGCATAGCTTTTGTTAAAACTGCTCGTGAGATATAACACTTAGGAACACTTTTCTTTTTTACACCTTCTCCCCCAAGCCGGATCCACGTAAAGCATAAACACGGCCCGGGAAATGTCCTTTACTCTAACGATCCCACCTGTCTACCGGCTGTAAGTCCGGCATGACAGAAGGCCCGCCGGTCGGATTAAGATCCGACCGGCGAGCCCGGGAGGCGGGACTCGGGTCTTGCATTGGCTACCTCAAACGGAGGAAACCCGAAGGTCACCTCAGCCGGGACTCGGTCCTTTAAGTGCCTGCCTCTAACAAGCGCGCGACCCACAAGCCGCACCTACCGGGACTCGGTCCTACCAGCTCCGGAGCACCAGAGTCCCCATGCTTTGTGGGTAGACGGCTACCCACACCAACGCGGACAGATGTCGACTCCATAAGGGGCTAACTAGCACCACATCTCTACCCCAACCTTCACGGTACTGACATAAACCAGAACGCCCACATACAGGAGAAACCAGAAATCCAGAATGCTCTTTACAGCAAACACTTTTTACAAAGCCTGTAGAAACCAAGAAAGCAATTCACCCGCCAGCAGCACACTCATCTGTCCGATGATCCGCTTTCCCACAAGTAACGCATACCCGCGGGTTCCCATAATTGGCCTGTTGATGACCAGGCTGTCCGCAATTGTAACACAACACCGAGCGATCACTCCTGGGACAAGCCAAGGACATGTATGTGGCCTCTCCCCCAACAGGGTTAACACCTAATATCACGGTCCCTCAAGGAAGCTCAACAATTCACCCAGTCGACCCTAACACGGTGTTCAATCAACTTCCTCGCAGCAGCGTACGTAGTCACAATAGTGGCGTTCTGTGCCGTCCCATAAGCCAGACGAACACAGATACAGACACTCGAAATTAGCCGTCTCACCAACAACCAGGCGTATGGCCTCAGTAATCACATCAGTCGTGACACATTCAATGTCCTGCAAGTGAACCACTGACCTGCGACCACTCCTCGTCTTCATGTCGACATGTAAGTCCTTGGCCTTATCTTGTAGAACTGCCTTCGCAACTAAATCTAGCTAACTCACCAACTCCCCTCCCTGGACCGGATCCGCAGTCAAGCACTATACGGCCCCAGGAGATGCCTTTGGGCAAGAGGAAATCCAGAGTCTCCGTGCATAATGTGTAAGTCTCGGTAGGACTTACATATACACATACGCGCGCGCACACAACACACTATATGTATGTATGTATATATATATATATATATGCAAAATCTTTACCCATTCCTGTGGCTAAAATATGCCTATAACTTACATTTACCGAAAACATATTTCACTATCGTAAAAATACGATATTTTTTAAACAATCAGTAGCTAATTTAATTTTTTATTTTAGCAATGAAAATATATTTATTTTTACTTTAAACAAGACATAAATTTACACAACTAGTCAAATATTGGAGCCTGTAAGCTTGACTATTTTAACTTTTGTAATAAATTTTACGTAAGCTTTTCTCAGTTATACGTAAGATTAATTAATGCACTTCCAACTACCATTCAACACACATGTAGTTTGTTATCGATATGTTATCTTTACTGTTTTAATTCAGACCATTAAGAGGATCATGAACTTACCATGAATAGGTAACTTTTTGAAACAATTAATTAATATAACCCTTATTGCTTGCACATATAATAGCCCGAAAGAAAAAAAAAAACATTTTACGAAGTAAACTACCAATAGTTCAACCTATATTAGTTCTTTAAACTGAGTGACATAACTTCACTTTTAATAATATAATAGCCAAAAAAATATCACAATTATTTCTGTGATGTACTGGTGTCTTAGTCCAAATATTTTTTTTTTTTTATCAGTTGATAAATTATTTCGATTGTATATGAAGTTGTGTGTCAGAACCATCCATCATTATGAAGATGGTCTTGTGTATTGTCACCGAATGGCTTCGACGGTACGTGGCACTTAATAACTTCATGGTGGCTCTGAAAAGGGCCGTTTTTGTCGTCGAATGGCTTCGACGGTTCGTATTTCATAACCTTGCGGTGGCCCTGAAAAGGACCGTTTTTTGCGTTAGCTCTGAGAAGAGCTATTGGGTCCGGAAGCTGGTTTTCGGCGAGGTCGGGGAGTTGCGGCTCATCCATTGAAGTCCGACCGAGCTTCCTCTCAGCGGAAATCGGGTCCTCACTGCAGCTTGACACTGGTGACCCCCAGAGCCCCGCAGTGTCGGCGCGGCCGAGGCGGTTCTCCCCGAGTGATCCCACGCTGGGCCGGCTCCTGTGGCTGAGTCCGCCGGCCAGGGCGATTAAAGCCCGGCGAGCAGCTGGAGCTGGAGCTGGAGCAGGAAGGTAGCGTCCGCATCCAGCGACTTCCTCGACGGGCCGGCCAGGCCTGTTTGCTCCGGCGGGAATGTTGGCATCCGCCGGGAGGTCCCACGTTGAGCCGATCAGGGAACTTCTTCTGTCTTCTTCCATCTTCTTCTTCTTGGTCTTCTGCAGGTGATGGTCGACAATGAATTGGAAATTCACTCTCGTGCACGCTCTTTTATTGGAGCCTGAGAGTGGTGGGGCTGCAGCGCCGCAATGGCGCTGTGGTGGGAGAACTGCACGGTGAGAGTGATGCTTGTATCCGCGCGTCCGTATACTGCTTCCCGCTCACTTCATTACTACTGTTATCGCCTGCCGTTATTAAATTAGACATATATGTGATAACAATATATATATATATATATATATATATATATATGTATGTATAAAATACATTTAAAAAAATCGTCTGCAGCAAAAAAATTAACCATAAATAACCTTTGGAAAAATCTGTTCCACAGCAAAGTGCCCAATATCAGCGAAACGGAGTGCTTAAGAGCGTAGTAAACCCAAAGAAACCTAAACAAAAAAAACTGTTTTATGAAACATTTATTTTTGTGTACTAAAGTGTGCTAAATTTGAATCAGTAACTCATATTTGAGAATATTAATTAATAAATAATTTTAAATTAATATTAACTAGCGTTTTCATGGTCTTAATCATAATCTAAAAATTTGGTTTTGCTTTTATATAACCTAAATCGTGTTCAGTTTAATTTCATTTCTTTGTTATTCTTGTATTTTCTGTACAAAAATTTTACTATAAATAAATAGCTGTTCAAAATGCAACATAGAACTAAACAAAACCAGACATCAGAAGCAATTAAATAAAAAATTGAACTCTTAAAAAAGTCTTGAAAAAATTTATTATTTATTAAGAACGTATTTGAGTTACCGAGTAACACTTTTAATTTTATATTACATTTGAAAAAAATTAAAGCTCATTTATATTGAGGCATTTTAAATATGTATTGAAGAGGTATCCCTTCCCGAAAAGTTACCCAAAAGATTAAGGGAAATGTAGTCGACACAGACGTAAGGATTAGATATAGGGCTTGATACAAATGACAAGAATAGGAGAAAATGTACATTTAGCGTTATTCAACAAAAAATTAACGTTTAACTTTTACAGAAAAGTGTGGGGTTTGAAGGACTATTCGAGCACGGTATTAAGGTGCAAAATTTAAATTTAGGTGAAATGGACTACAAAAATTATTTAAATTTAATAAAAATGTTATTAATATGATACAGTTTGACGAAGGCTGTTATCTTTAACAGTGTGGCATATCGGTATTAATTTCGGTGTACACCTACATCCTACATCCCTAACAATTTGTTTTACATACTCGTATTCCAAATGTTGCCTGCCTGCAGAATTTTTCCCTTCTACTTGTCCGTCCAAAGTTAAAGCGACTATTCCAGGATGCCTTAATATGTGGCCTATAAATCTGTCTCTTAACTATATTTTTGCAAATGCTTCTTTCTTCATCATCAATTTGCCGCAACACCTCTTCATTTGTCACTTTATCCACCCATCTTATTTTTAACATTGTCCTATAGGCCCACATTTTAAAAGCTTTTAATCTTTTCTTCTCAGGTACTCCAATCGTCCAAGTTTCTGTTCATATAAGCTTGAAACATATAATTTCAAAAATAGTTTCCTGACGTTTAAATTTTATTTTTTAAATAATCAAATTATATTTCCGACCGAAGGTTCGTTTTGCCTGTGCTATTCGGCATTTTATATTGCTCCTGCTTCGTGCATATTTAGTAATTTTACTTCCCAAATAACAAAATTCTTCTACCTCCGTAATCTTTTCTCTTCCTATTTTTATATTCAGTGGTTCATTACCAGTGAGTATTTATTAATAGTATTTATTAATAGTAATAGTATTTACATCGCGTAATTTTTTACATCGCGTAATTTTTTACTTTTTGAGCTGAAATTTAAAAAAGTATTTACCTTGAAACTTGTTACTAATGTGCTGTAGAATTTGAAAAAAGAAAAAAAAACATTGTGTTGAGTTTTTTTAATTAGAAATGTCATTTACCACAATATTGGAGGTATTAAATGTACCCCATACTTGGATGAAGTATGGGGTACTTCAAACTGGTTCCAGTTTGAAGTACCAAGTTTTATCATTTTTTCTTTAATAAAATATTATACGTTACTACAGATGTTTCTTTTAAAATACCGAAAACCATTTGGGGTAGTACTTTTTTAAATTTCAGTTCAACAGAACAATAAAATTACGCGATATAACTTGTTAAACCATTTTCAATAATAATAATAATAATAATAATAATAATAATAATAATAATAATAATCTGTGGATTAAAAGTGTGAAAATTATCTTTAAAATTACAAACACAAAATTTTGATCTTAAATATTTTCTAAATTTGTAAGGGTTGAATACTTTTTTTTTTTAAATAAGACTATATAGCTTGTGACAACTGATTGGATTGTCCTTTGAATGACAAATAATTCGGTAGAAATAAAATAAAAGTTGGTTCACTGGTATTCAAATTATGATTAAACATTTTTTTTTTTTTTATTATGGTAGGATTTTTTTAGGTTATATTGGGATAAAATGATATAATATGTTTTAGGTCTACAGCACTGAAAAAACGTTCCTGTAAACTCAGCATTATAACATCAGTTAAAATCAATAATTCAGTAGCACTTCTTTGCAACATTCTTTTTCACCTTCTTTGGTAACATGTTGAAAAATTTATTACCAGATAAAGTTAATTACTAAATAAAAACTAATTCATAAATGAATAATTTTTAATCAAAAAATAAAGCTTGAATCATTCATTATTTAATTTTGTTGTGAAGGTTTTTTAACAATAAAAAACCTTAAGAAATAACAAAGAAACATTTTTTTTATCTAAAAAAATAAAATCATCAGTTTTTAATTCGTTTATACCAAATGATTCCCATTTTCATGTAAAAAATCATAAAATCTTTATTAAAATTCACATCTTACTTTTATTAAAGTTTCTTTACTTACACTATATATGCTCTTAAAATGTTATTTTTCAACTCTTGTATGTTAACAGGAATTTCTTTATAAATTATTGATTTTAAATGACCCCACAAAAAAAAATCCTTCAGTTAAGATTAGCAGATCTTGCCGGCCACTCAACTGTTCCACTTCTACTTATCTATTGCCCAAGTAACATTCGGCCCTACCACTGTCGAACTGGAAGTGAATAGTGAGGAGGTGGTGTTCATCTATCTGAAAGTGAAGCTTGTCTTCGTCAAGCACCATGTTTCTTTTGTTGTCAACTTTAGTGTGTGAATAGGTTCATCTAGCAACTGCAAATATTTTTCACCTGTCAAAATTTCATCGATAAATACTGGTCCGATTATGCTGTCACCGTAAATCTCGGCTCACATATTTATTTATTCAGGATGCTGCGTGTTTCCAACATTGAAAACATGAGTATTTACATCGCTCTGGATGCCGTTCATTAAACACTTGGTATGTTCTTTCTGGCACATTTATTTTTTTCTCCGTTTGTAAAAACTAGTTCAGTCCTTTCTTCCAGATTGTAAATCATTTTAGCGAGACAAATTTACAAAAGACAAAAATGAAAGAACAATAACACAAACCAAATGCAAATTTTAACTACATAACACAACAATTTAAATAAAATATATCGATGAAATAAATACAGTAAATACTTTTTGCCACTAATTGCAATATGAAACAAAACAATTTTCAAAAATTTACCATAGAAAATATGATCTCAATAATTGGCAGAAAATTTTAACCTTATAACAAGGTAATCAATTTTTCAATATGTTACCAGCAAAGTGGTGGGGGGTGTATTTATATTTTTCAATGCTGGAAACCTAAAACCTATATTTTTTAAGAACGGACGATTACAGACCTAATGCTTTGGTTCAGTAACACTATCCAACATAACCTAAACAAATCCTAACATAATGTATAAAAAAAAAAAAACTAAATTTTAATCGTAACTTCAATACCAGAGAATCAATTTTTATTTTACGTGTACCAAATTACTTGTCAATAAAAGGGCTTTCCAATGAGGTGTCACAAGCTATTTCGTCTCATTTAAAAAAACTAAGTTTTCAACCGTTGAAAATTTAGAAAATAATTGAAAATGAAAATTTAAGGGCAAAATTTTGTGTTAGTAATTTAAAAAAATAATTTTCACAGTTTTAATCCACGGATTATGATTATTTCAAATGATTTAAGAAGTTTCATCACGTAATTTTATACTTTTTGAGCTGAAATTTAAAAAAGTATTTACCTTGAAACTTGTTACTAATGTGCTATAGAATTTGAAAAAAGAAAAAAAAAAACATTGTGTTTTTTAATTAGAAATGTCACTTACCACAATATTGGAGGTATTAAATGTACCCCATACTTGGATGAAGTATGGGGTACTTCAAACTGGTTCCAGTTTGAAGTACCAAACTGGAACTGGTTTCAGACCAGTTCCAGTCTGGTCTAAGATTCAAACTGGTTCCAGACTGTTTTAAGATTCGACTTTTAAAATTATACTTAAATGCTTTATTTTAAATTATACACTTTTCCCTTATTAGAAAACTATCAAATTGCAGTCATATAATTTAATACCAGTGGCTGAATAAAGCGATTCCGGTAATGATCAATCGATAAGATGTATTGATAAACAATTATTAATACGAGAATAAACGTGACTTTTGACGACTTAGTTTCATGGACCTCTATTTTACGTATGTTAGCCACTTTGAAGACGTTTTGCAAAGGTTTGCAGTCATTTTATGGCAGCTTGTGGATCCTTATCAACAAGTAGAATGAATGAGTGTGTATTCTTCAAATGTTCCTATCGTTGAAATAGGAGATTTTCGAGGCATGTTTACAGTATATAAGAGGACCCACGGAGTTGGTCTAGTGGTGAACGCGTCTTCCCAAATCAGCTGATTTGGAAGTCGAAAGTTCCAGCGTTCAAGTCCTAGTAAAGGCAGTTAATTTTATGCGGATCTGAATACTGGATCTGGATACCGGTGTTCTTTGGTGGTTAGGTTTCAATTAACCACACATCTCAGGAGTGGTCGAACTGAGACTGTACAAGACTACACTTCATTTACAGTCATACATATCATCCTCATTCATCCTCTGAAGTAATACCTGAACGGTAATTCCCGGAGGCTAAATAGGAAAAAAAAGTGTTTAAAAGGTATAATAATACTGGGTTTAGAACACACTTCCTTGTAGTACAATCGATTTTATCCTTAACAGATGAGATATTGAAACTTGGTTCATATGTAACTTCCATCAATGTATAAATTAAATTATGTAAAAACATGTAGCAAGTTTCTCTTTATTTTATATTTTAAATCAATATATTGGTATTTTTACTATAAATATTCCTTTATAGAAGTATTGGTCTTCTCTCGTCGTTTTTTTTTTTTTTTTATAAAGCTTCTGTCAATTAAAATTTACTTATTTAAATTTGCATGGAATTTTCTTCGTACAGTGTAACAAATTGATAAAAGTTTTTAATTAACCCAATCGCATTTCTTTTAGTAAAAAAAATTGTGTGTGTTATTTTAATGATATTTGATCATTTTTGTAATAAAAATTAAGTAAATAATTAATTTAATAATTAGTTATTAAATAATTAACAAATTATTACCTTTAACATTAATTTTTAGTAAAAATTACCTCCGCTTGTTTTATTTGATATGAATCATAGATAACTAGTTTAGTTAAATATTTAAGTGCTGTTTTACTACAAAACGCAAGTAATAAAACATAAAAGCATCTGTTATTACAGCTGCCGGTTTTAGTCACTTATATAATCTGAAATTAGTTTTAAGACAGAGTGATAAGGAATGAAAAATTTGATCAAAATTGTTAAATAATTTACGGCAAAAAATTGTTTACGATAAAAATATTTTTAAATTAAAAATCTAATAAGTGAATTTACATATCCATAATTTTTTTTTCTGAAAATACATTTCAAATTTATAAAATTTATATTTTCAAAAGGATGTAGAAATATCATTTATTGTGTAAATAATGTAATTAGTTTAAATTTTCTATGAATTTGTTATGAAACTGCAGGGGAAAATAATATTTTTAAATAACTTATTTTACATTATTAATTGAATTTATTTTTAAAATGTAAATTTATTTATTTATTTAAATAGATTTAAATAAATGTAACTGTCCGTTTATTAATTTAACAATTCGTTAGTTTTTGTAGCAGTACGTAAGTAATATTTAATAGCACGCAGATGCTCATTGACAAGCACTTCTACTCACGCGCGCATGCACATGTATCAAACAAACACACGCTAATATTCAGGAAATCTATTGGAATATAAATAATAAGCCCGTATCTTTTCCGCAGTAAAATGATATTCGCCGTGTCATAAAGTAGATTATGTTATTCTATACAGTGGTGTCGGCCAGCGTGAAAGAGCTAACAAAGGAGGTGTCATTTATATATACCAGTGTTTAAAATCAAAAATAGAAAAACTGCAATTTCATTTCTGATAGAATTATTTTACTTTCAGTAAAACATGATAAGAAGAACTTGCTCAACTATTAGTACTTATGCTCCAGAAGAAGTTGTCAAGACAGAAGAAAATGATTTTTTCTATAAAAAATTAGATTTTCATTTCCATCATCAATGAATGTGATGATTTATTGCTGATGGGATATTTAAGTGGAAGGATTCGATTTAAATTGAACGGTTGGCTGTCTTGTTGGGTACCTTCCAACAGTTGAGGATGTTGGTGCTGGATGGCAGAGTCTTCCTGGAGCATTAAAACAGGCAGCTTCAGAAGCGTTGGACACAAAGAAAAGATTTAAAATCAAGAAAGAGCTAAGACAATGGAATGAAACGGTCCAGACATCAATCACTGAGAAACAGAAACTTTACAAGATCTCGCTTAGTAGTCCTACGGATGACAAAGATGGCGTATAGCAGACGTAGAAATTTTGCAAAGGCAGCTGCTAGGCGCTAACCAGCACAGCAGTCCCGGAAATATTTCATCACCACAGTTGAAAGTCATGCGTATAGTCGGCAAGAAATTGCTTTTAAATTTGTGAGATCAATGGGAAAAACACAACGAGAAACTGTAGCGACTGATTGCGTACCAACGGAAGAATGGGATAGCATTGAAAGTACTTGTGGTATGAAGCTTCGTATTTCACTGCTGTGGATTCTAAGGGATGTAGTGTTGACGGCATCACTTTGGAGGAACTTCCATACGTGGTTACTAGATTTAAAAATCGATTAACAACAGGCCTAGATAGTTTGAATGTGGAACTTATTAAGCATGATGGAATCATGTTACATCTGATACTGTTACATCTTTTCAATATGTGGTGGTCCTAATTTGATTCCACAGCCATGCGTATGGAATGTTAAGTTTGTAAACAGAATGTATGCTGCGGTATTAAATAACAGAGTTAGGTGGATAGCAGATGTTCTAGTAGATGAAGAACAGATTGGTGGTAGGAAGGGCAATCTTGCATAGACGCAGAGTTTACTCTAAAACAAATTATAAAGAAGAGCCAAGAGTTTAACTGTGAGACCCGTATAGCTTTCATAGATTTTGAAAAGGCATTTGATAACCTGTCAAGGCCGCATTTGTGACCTTGAGGAAAGTATTTCCTATACTCTCTCTGTTATGGCTATAGCATGACCATATGATGGCACGTTTATAAAGATTAGATTACAAATGATAAATATCTAAACGACTAATGGTGAGTAAGGGGCTACTTCAGCGTCGTCTACTGTCCCGACATTTTTTAATATTTATATTAACGAATTTACGTGGAATAATGAGGTTGTCTCAGGCATCCAACTCCGGCATGACACTTTCTGTATCTCTATTTTATATGCCGTTGACGCAGTTATCATTCAAGATAGCGAAGATAAATTACAGTATATTACTTTTAAATTAGGTAAAATTAGTGAAAGTATGACATGAAACTTTTCCCCCAAAAAACAAAAGTGTTGGCTTTTATGAGTAAATAGCCAACGCGTTCAAAAATAACAGTATAAGGGGACTTAATAGTACAAGTGAGTCGTTTTAAGTATTTAGGAAGTGATATTTCTTACGTTGTAAGCAGTGACGTGAATGAAAGAATTGGGAGGTTCAATACTTAATGTGGCACATCAGAAGGACAATGAGGAATAAAGCAAAGAAGCTGACTCAATTGCGTTTTTATACACTTTGCCTACATTAACGAAACGAAATGAGACTTGGGTAATATTTTCAAAAGAGGAATAACGTATTCAGTCAGCCAAAATTATATTTTTACAATCGGTGAAATATTGTTCCAGAATGGACCGAATTAGAAATGAGATATGAAAATTAAATTAAAAATTGAACGATTTATAGCAAGAATAGAACCAAACATCTTTTTCATATGCCAAGCCTTAGACTTTCATTACGAGCCTGATATTACAAGCCCATAGGGAAAAGAAATTGAGGCCGACCGAGGAAAAGATGACGCTAGAACGGGCTATATAGCCTAAACATTGCAAGACGATGAAGAAGAATAAGAAGGAGAAAATGATTCGCTATCGCTTGTTATCATACCACAACAGCCAGTAATTCTCTAAAAATTAAATTATAAAAAAATTATTTAAATTTGATATTTCTTTTTTCCGATTATTAGATTATAGTATTGCTATCCACAATGTATCCAATCCACATTAATGTGTATTTGTAGATTTCTTAGGTATCCGAAAAACTATTCTTAAACTATTCTTAGGTAATCGAAAAACATGAAAATCTTAATTAAATATTATGTTTATATGGAAGTATTCCTTTGTATATATTTACTTCTATTTGGATTTATATCTTGACTTACAGTTAAATCAACAATTATGAGTGTCATTGCGGTAATTTTTTCTTTTTGTTCCGACCACTACGGATCACGTTTGCCTCGTTTTGACTTCGCCTTTTTTCCCCAAAAGGTTTTCGTTATTTGCTCTGTTGTTGTCGCCTTTCTTCTGCCCATCTATTAAGATTTATACCCTTCTTTTTCTTTCTCTTTGGAAACTTAGATTCTCGGATCACTTTTCTAAATTTATCACTGTATTTATACAGATCCTTAGAAATGTTTAATGTTTTTAGATCTGTTTTTATTTATTTAAACCGGTTCGTCTTTGTGGCTCTGTTTACGTAGAAATTAAATATTTGTTTCGTCAATCTTTGGTTGTTAATTCAGCATAAATATTCATAAAACTATACTCTTCTTTTCCAGGTTGTCGCTTATATTTTCTGTATATTTGTAAATTTCTTTTTCGCTTTTTATTCTATCTTCTATTTTGTCCATAAATTTTTCTTAAAATTCTTTTTTTCTTTTGCTATTTCTTGTTCTGAAAAACTTTCTTTTACTGTGGTTTTTTATTAATAAGGAAAATGTTTTAAATTTAGGAGATATGAAAAAAATTAATTGAATGTACATAAACTTTTAAGTTGGTTGGCAACTTTTTAAATTTAAAAAAGAACGGTTTTTAATAAATAAGGCATAAAAATCATTGGGTGGAATCATTGGATGAAAATTATTGTTGTATTTTTCAATCCTGCTTTTCCAACAGAATTTAAAATATAATTTTTAATAGTGGATTATGGGCTCTAGTTTGTATAAATAACTTTTTGTACTCCGATCACTTGTTTTATTAGCAAAATGAGATAATAAAAAGATTTTTACGGAATTTACATTAAATTTTAAGAATTTAATCTATTTTAGAAGAATAATTATGGAATTCTTATTATTATAAAATATTTCTATAATTTATGCCTAAGTCCCTTTTAAAATACATCCAGTCCATCATTGTTAAACGCTGGAAGTGTCATAGTATCTACATTTTAACAAAATTATTAGAGAGCTATCCTCAGGGAAATTTTTATTTTTAATTTAATTATACCGCTGGCTAATTTTTCTAAATATGTTTTTTCAGGTCTTAAATAATTTTCTTTGACAATTTTTAATGTCTTGAGCAGGTATACTTTAACAAAACTGATAAAATTGACATTAATATACTATAAATTTAACGTAATAAAGATTTTAATAGAATTAGAATTTGCATAACAAAAGAAAAGTTGTATAATAAAAATAACTGTATTATATGAATTTGCAAAAGAATAAGCAAATACCAACAAGTTTCAATTAATAAATATCTAAGTTTAGGATTTATTGAAACAGATTTGAATTTATCTCAACAATAATTTTATTATAAAATGTTTTTGTGTATTTAAGTTTAAAAACTTTTCTTAAATAAATAAATATAATTAACTAAAGAATTAATTCAACAACAAAAATTGTTCAGTTTTAGTATTCTTTTTTTTTATCACTAGTTTAATTCTTTGTGAATTCTCTTTAATGAAACTGGATGGTTTAAAATTTTGACGCATTTTACAGTTTCATTCAACTTTTACGTTTAGTAGCCTGTAATCTGTTCGCTAAAGCAAAGAGTGGAATTGTTTATTAATGTAAAAAATTATTGTGGACGCCATATGACTTCGTTGTACGCTAATTAGATTACATATGTGTACACATTTTTTTTAAATGAAATGCACATCAAATTTTATATCACTAATAACTTTTGATATTCTGTAATAATTTTAAAAAATTATTATAGAATAATTATTTATTGTACAATTCTTTTTTTACAATCATAGGTTAATAATTTATTAATAAATCAAAATATTTAAATAATAAAAAAAAGTTAAAAAAAGGAGATGAAGTCTGATTCTAACCGACGTGTTTTCCTCTTCTAACACCCAAAAATTTCATTAATTAAAATTTTATTTGGCTATAACTTTGGAATCAATTAAAATAAGTACCACTTATGATATATCGAATCATTGAAAAGCTCTCAATGAGGACTTACTATTGCAGTTAAGAAAAAGTCCAAAATCCAGTTTGTTTTTGATTTGGGGCTTTTTTGTACATTTTTGGTCCTGTCGATTGCAATAAAAACGAAAGGTGCACAAGTAGATGTTACAACAGTCCTAAATCCAAAATTTCAACAACCCACTACTAATCGTTTTTGAGTTATACGAGATACGTACGTACAGACGTCACGTCGATACTAGTCAAAATGGATATTGCCTTTGGAATCTGAAAACCGAAATTTTTCGCGATCGCAGTACTTCCTTTACTTCGTACAAGGAAGTAAAAATATTTTGTAGCCTTTGTAAATAAATAACTATAAATATAATATTATTTTTAAATACGTTATACGGGAATATTCGTATGTTTAATCACTCAAAATATAAAATACTATATTGTAAGTTAAAAAGTATATCTGTTATCGATTTGGATTAATTTATTTTTTATCAATATTAACTATTAATTAAAGATCAATAATAATTAATAAAACCGTTAAAGGGATTTGAAACTCACCCTTGTATTTAGGAATATTTTAAAATGGAAATTAGACAATAAAATAAAATTTGAAGGAAAAGTCATTTAAATTTAAATAAAAATTGAAAACATTACCGTTCACTTTTACGAATGTAGAAATCAAATAATATTTAGTGCGATGAAGTTAATAGTTTATAATTTATTTTATTTATAGTCGTATCAACAAAAAGTCATTAGCTTTTCAGTGTAATGTAACTGTACGGTAAACGTGTAGTCTTAAACAAACTGAGGCCGATCATTCCTGAGAAGTGTGGTTAATTGAAACCCAATCACCAAAAAACACCGGTATCCATTATTTTGTATTCAGATTCGAATGTAAGCCTTTACCTTTATAAGGAATTGAACCTGAGAACTCTGACTTCGAAATCAGATGGTTTTACTACGACGAGTTTTCCGGTGGAAATTTGTGTAGCGTATGAAAACATGCCATGCCTAACCGGGAATCTAACTTCGCACGATATGCCGAGACGCTTCCTACTCAGCCACGGAGGACAGCTAATGTTATTATTATTATTATTAAATATATGTTATTAATGATTACAAACATTATTATTATTATTATTTATAATAATAATAATAGTATTATTAGGTGTAAGAAGTATATTTGACCTACACTCCAAAAATGATCAAATTTTCATTAAATGAACTTGGGCGATTTGACACCTTTTATCAATTTTGTTTTTACTTTAACAATTATGTAGTGTTAAAAGTATAATTGAGAAAAATCTGAGTTAAATATTTTTATTATATTGTTAGTAAAATATATTTCGTCGAGAAAGAGGAAATTTTCTTCATATAAAGTTTTTAATAATTACAACTTGAAAATTTAATAAACTAAAAAAAATAAAAATTTATAACAATATGAAATATTTCTTAAATTACTATCGGGTCCTGTGGGATCCGTTTTTTTAAAAGGTTCCTATTTCGTCTATATTAGTATTAGATATAGTTCGATTTTATATCTTGAAAATTAAACTTAAAAAAATGGATAATATTAGTATGTGTACCATTCAATTCTTTTTTTAGAGAGAATCATTTATCTATTGAAGTAATTATTTACTTCAATAAGTAAGCCCAAATTGTTTCAATGTTAAAAAATACTAAAAAATTATAATTTTATAGAATTGATGAATCGATGAATGTAACTTTTAGGATTACTGGTGAAAATAAAAGTTCATATAAACATAGGTTTGGAAAGTTCCTTCACAAGTGTAGATTAGCGAAAAATTTCACTTTGATAATAAGTCAAACTGTATTTCTTGGAACCCAAATTAAGCCGTAAATTTAATGTTTATTTATGAAATCTGATTTAAAAAAAAATTAGGAAAAATAAACAATATTTTTTGTAGTTTTTGAGAAATTTAGGGTAGTTTTTATCTTTTCAATAAATTACTTTGTTAAATGGATAATCATAAATGTTTTGAACATATCTTGCAGAAAATTTGATTCTGAGTAAAATGGTGTGAATTAAGTCCACAGAAACCGTAACAATTCTGACATTTATTAACAACAAAACATATATAAATGTGGCAGACAAGTAATAGGTATTAAACGAAACAAAATTTCAATGTTACATATATATATAATGTATAATTTTGGTCGACGAGTTTTCAAGATATGAGAGAAATATTGTTTAAAAACAGTGTTGACTATCCCACCCCTAAATTCGATTGATCAAAACCTTACAAGTAATAAGTTTACAGCGTTAATAAGTAATTTCGTCGTAATAAAGCTCAATCTTTTTTGACGACTTACAAAAAGTTAAAAGTAGAAAATGGCGCTTATTAAAATTACCCTCTCCATTATTTAATATTATTCTAAATTTAATGCCCACAATCTTCTTTTGAGCCATGTTCGAAGAATTATGTTGAGGCAGTCTTGAGATATTAATTAAAACACAGGCCAATACACACACGTACGTAAATTATTAAATCTCCTGCAACTCTGTAACTTTTTTGTGTTTTTTTTAATTAAGGGGGTTCATGAAACTTTGATATTTGAAAAAACTCTGATACCCAAAATTTTATCCGATCATAATAATTTCCCTTCATGTCTCTAATGAATGAAACCCGGATTAATTAGTCATTTTTAATTAAAATATTATAATTTTTAATTGTAATTTAATTTTACAAATATTTGCTTGTATTGGAAGAAATCAGCCCGCATAACGATTTATACATCTCTTTAGTGAAGCATAACATTTGTATAGAAATTTGTGTATTCGGTAGACAGGTTAAACTAGTCTGTAGGTGGACAGTTATACGTATACTAACTCTCTGCACAAGCTAATTTAATTTGAATCCGATTATAAATTACAGTATATGTATGGTACAAAAGTAAAACAGCTGTTGAATTAGGTGTTCGAATTGGATTTCAGTTTTTTACTTGCTTATCTTTTTTTCGTAATTTACTAGTTAAACTTTTATTTACATTTTTTAACGATTTCCTGACCATCCAACTTAGATCCGGTTAAAATTATTTAAATTTGTTACTGTGGAAATTTTACATTTCCGTCTTTCAGAATTTGTTGCATATGGTATTTTAGCTGAAATCGTTTTCTCTCTCACACAGTGTTTCTTTCCTCCTCTCTCGATATCTCTCTCTCTCTCTCTCTCTCTCTCTCTCTCTCTCTCTCTCTCTCACACACACACGCGCGCGCGCGCGCGCGCCTTATTTCGTTACAGACAAAATTTTATTGTTTTTATCATACATTCCCCCGGCTTAATGTTATTTTAAAACAATTAAAAAACAAATAATCCTGCCAATCATCTGACGTCCTTCCAACTTATTTTGTTTTTTTAAACGTTATTTTCACTCCTTGAAATCCATACAGCTAATAAATATATTGCGATTGCAAGAAATTATTAATTATACATTTAAACATTTTTAATGTTTTTAACCTTAAAGAAAGAATTGTATTTGACGTCTTAATATTTTGGATCATAATAAAGTATTATAAAGTTAACTATTGGACTGAAAGACTTAATAAATTATTTAAAGTGCTACAAGTAACCAAATATACTTACAACAAAAAATCGCTCTCGATTAACACTAAAATTAGACATTACAAAACTGTGGTTAAAGCAGTAATTACTTACGCAAGCGAGACTTTATTTAGATTAAATCAGAAAAATAGGACTGAACCTTTGCTTAAAGTTTAACGCAGGATTCTTAGAACCTGCATAAACAAAAAATATAAACTTGAAAATCAGTACAGATTATTGCCTAATAAATTTCTGTACGAAAACTTGGAATCAAAAGATCAAAGAATAAGAATTACTAAATATTGGGAGAAAGTAAAAGCTAAGAACTTAAAGTCCAAAAGATCGGCAAAAAAGACTTGAATTATTCTGTCTAAAGTGGTCCTTTACGGCCTTAAAAGTAAAAAAATTAAAGAATTAAGTTAACTATTATTCTACGCCTATCTTTTACAACTATTTTTCTTACATATTCTTGACTTATTTAATAATCTCAAGTCGTATTTTATATTCTAGTTAAATGACTTTTTTATTTTTTATTTTTATTTAACCTCCAGATTCACCGTTAGGCATTCTTCAGAGGATTTGTGTAAAAATGCCATGCCTGACCGGGAATTCGGGACCTCCGGATGAAAGGCCGAGACGCTACGATTCGCGCCACGGAGGCCGGCTAGTTAAATGACTTGTAGGAAAATAAACGCACCGTTTGAGTAAACATAGTTATTTTACTGTATGTCATATCGAAACCGGTTTATTAATCTTGATAGATTTATTAATTTTATAATTTAGGTTTATAAATGAAAAATATCATTTCCGATTATTGCATGCCAATAAATTTTTTTAACTTAAAAATTTTGGCATCTTTATCTTGTAACTTACCAATATTAATTATTTAAATGACCGAATTACTAGAAAGATTTAACATTTTTCCATCAATTACTTTTTACTTGTGTTATTTAACGTTTAACCCTAGTGTTTATTCTTTTGTAATAATCTGGTTGTGTTCTACCAAAATTAAATGGATGAATTTTACATGTTTAAATGAGTGTAAAGATACATACATGAATATATTTTAGTACTGAACATTATTTAGCTGATTTATTCGAATAAACAGTTATTTCTCATGATTTATTTCGTTTTATTATTTGGTTTCCTGTTAGGCAGGTCATTATACTACTAGTGCATTAAAATAAAGATATTTCAGTTTTATTAAAAACACATTATATTGCAAGAAAGTAAACATTTTATTTTTTATTTTTTCTTAAATATTTCTAATTTAATGTGTATGACAAAAAAGAACTACTGTGTCAACAGCTAATCCCGGTTGCATGATTTTGGTCATGTGACGTAGCCACCTCTTGGGCGCGCAGTTTTAAACCAGCCGCCCTCTTGGTAAAAGTCTTTGTTGCCGATGTGTTTTAAATTGAAATATACTTAGGTGTACGTTGTTGATCTAAGCGTACAGGTATTCGATAAAAACGGGATTAATGTAATTATAATATTGGGTTTCAAGTCGAACGATGAAAATATAGAATCTTATTGCGAATTCGAATGCGGAGACAACGCGATCGCTCTTATAGGCGGTAAGGAAATAATCTTTTCCAGGTTCCACGGTAGCGACGGTAACGTGAAGGAGTTCAAATTAAACAATTCGCTGAATATGTCGGTGGACAAGGTAATGTTAAACAAACTTACTACATATTTTCTGAAGAATAACGTACTCGCAGTCAACCGTGTATAACGCAAACGAAAGAAGATTCAACTCGTGTAGTGACCGACGGACGATGGAGGGCGTGCGATGAGACCGATTATTTACGTGACGCTGATCATACACAACCGCTGCTCGTTGCATACCACACGATCAAAATTCTGACATCAACTATAGTGAAAACGATCGGTATGAAAGAGGGCGTCCGATCGCTTTTCTTTGTTTTATAATGTATAAAGATTATTTCAAAGGTGAAAGCCACTCGGTTTCGTCGATGCGGATTGTTCATTAATACTTAGATGTAAAAGGTCAGGAGGGGATGCACTAACCGATATTTGTTATAAGTTTTAATCATTCGCTTGTAGGACTTAAGGCGTTCACTACTAGCGTTTGCAATGTGTAACGAGGAAAAAGTACGGGACCATGTGACTGGTGTTCAGTCTTTACAAGCATTAAATTTGCAAACGACTCAGGCTTTACATTATGTATTTGAATATACAAGTTATGTCGTTATACTGGACATCAGGGTCTAAATTTAATAAATTATCCTTTTAGGGACTACAACACTATATTACAAATTACACAAGATTTCACGCACGTAATTACACGAAACAAAAACACTTTAAACCCCCATGCAGCTATGTATAAATATTGTTTAATAAAATAATAGTTATTCGCATCGCTGGATAAAAATATTCCAAGACCTTCTGCATAATCTGACACATTTCGTAAAGATCATTGAAAAACACTCATTTTGTTTTCAAAGATTTTATAGCTATTTAAAAGAATATTTTTACATGTATAAAGGCAAGAAAGAATATAACGGTTTCGAACTAGTTGCACATATATTGCAACATTGGTAACATTAAGACGTTTTTCTTATGACGACACAGGATATTGACGTCACAAGATGGCATATTTGTGTGGGCGTTTCATGTTCAAACATGTTCTCGAGGTCAAGCCGTAACGGACTGACTATTGCGCATGCGCCGTTTCAAATCTGTGCGCGGCGATTGGCCGAGAGGGCGTTACACTTTTCGAGCGTACGATTGTAACAATGGTTCAAAATCGACGCGCAGCGTTAGGCCATGTTCATCAGCTGCTTTTTAGTCGCACGTCAAAACTCGCATTGTAAACTTCCACGGTGCTCCGGTGATGTACGCACGCGCAGTTACACGCAAGCATCGCATTACAATGATGATGTAAACATGAGTGAACGTCTGCGCGTTACCACCTAGTGATGTGTGAATGTCGACACGCGAGGAACTCGTCGCGGTGACGCCTTCCGGTATGACGGCCACGACGATATGGATCTTCCTCGAGGCACGTCTATACTTTGTTTAAATATATTATAAGACATTTTTCTTAAATAGTGAGTCGGGTTGGTGGCTAGGAGGTGGTTTGAAGAGGGGTTAGTAAGGGGTCGTTATGTTAGAAGGTGGTGATAGGTACTAAAAGCAATTTCGCATCACTTATGTAGTACAAATTTCACTTAGGATGTCGGGGAACCGCTCTAGCCGATCGGTTTAAGACGTCAGTCAGCCGCATCTCGTAATCAATTGGTAGTCACGAGCTCGAAACCTAGACAGACGAGTTACTTTTTTATACTTTAAATGTTATTTATTTATTTTTCGCTCACCTGTGACGTCACACGTCATAGCAGACGACTAAAACTGTACGTCATTGCTACGAACCTTTGAAATATTATATAAATAAAATGTATATATAATTTTTAAACTGTACAAAATAATTAAGTTGTCAACCCTGTGGGAAAAGTGAGTTTCCCACTGGGGAAAAAAGGAAATTCCAATACGGTAGCTGCTTTCAAACTGCGCGCTCAAGATGGCGGCTGCGTCATGTGACCAAAATCCTCGATTGACTTTTTACGCAGTATACTATTTTAGCACTACTAACAAGTTTAATCATATTTTATACAGAATTATTTACAAAGAATGTAATACACTTTCAGTAAATATTCTACTGGTGAGAATAAAGAAGAAAGTTCATATAAACATTGGTTATGAAACTCGTTAGCAAGTTCAGAATTTGTTCGTTGGCTAGCGAAACTGTTTCCCTCTGATTTTTGCCACCTTCGGTAAATCTAAACCCGATTATAATATTTGTGACCCAAATTAAGGGGTAAATTTAGTGGTTTCACATGTAGTAAAGCTGACCTGAAAAACTGTTAAAAAAATTGATATTTTTAGTAATCTCTGAAAAATCTGGTGTAAAGTATAAAAGACTGGTAACGAAAACTCATTAATTTTTGTTTGGAGTAAAATAAGTTGATCAAATAATAACACACGTAATGTTTAAACAAAGTTTGTAGAAAATTTAATTTTGAGAAAAATAGTATGTATAAAGTATAAAAGAACTAAACACACACGTAAGAATTTAGAAGTTTAATAAAAGAAAAATTTCAAAATGTGATTGATTTGAACTAGGTATTGAAAAACGAAGCAAGATTTTCAATATTACAAAGTAAAAGTAAATGGTTTAAAAAAATAACAAATACAAACAAAAAATAAACTGCTGAAAATTTATTCCACTAAAGTGGCTACAGCAGTCTTTCCGATGACCAATATTTCTGGTAGCTTTCTGTGTTTCAGCAGAGTTGTTTTGTATTAGTTGTACTGTACTATTCGAATAACTAACTTTTCTGTTATATTGTATTTTTTTCATATAATAATGATTTTAAGAGTCGCCTCAAAGGTAGTATTCCAGAGGAGTTAAGTTAAGCGATTTGGATGCCAGTTGATAGATCCGCTACGAACAATCCACTTCGTGAATCACCCTGAATTAAAAGAGATTATTACAAGAATTAATTTTGCATATAATTAATTTGTATTTTAATACACAAAATACCTTTTTAAAAGATTTATTACTTTATTAACACAAATTTTTTTTTAACTCCATAACTTAATTATAAAAAATTAATCATTCTATTTTATAAGTTGCGGCTTGTAATTTTTAAATAATTGTCATTGGTTGGCAAAGTTTTATTGAATAACGAACGTTAATGGTTTAAAACAATGGGTGAAAGCATAAGCTAAAAACACGTTGTAGTTACTTTTAAAAGGATAGTTGTTTCAAGTTAGTTGGAAAAAAAATACGTCCAATATTAAGTTGTAAAGTTTTAAAATAGAAGTTTCAGTGTATACTTACGTATTGTTTTTTATTACTGTTTATTCTTGGTAAACTGGAATTCACCACGTAAAGCTAAAAATTTGCAAAACATTTTTATTCTACTAATACTATTATAGCTTATATTAAAAAAAAAAAAAAAAGTTAAAAATGGGAAATATCTGTTACTTTCTTTATTTTCCTTTTAAAAACTGTATCTCTTTGTTAGTTTTGTTATTTCTTTTGGGAATAGATAGTTTGGACAGTTTTAAATTCATTGATTGTAAACTTTCTCTTTTACAAATATTTACTTTGAAAAATAAATTTCCTTTTCTTTATAAATCTTTCTTTTTTATATTTTTAACTTTTCACGTGTTAAAATATACACTTCTATTATGTTGATCATAGAACAAAGACAACCTTTTGATCAATATTTGCTCCTTGTTCATTATAATTTTTTTTTTTATGTTGCGTAGCTTTTTTATAAATAGTACCACAACGGTTTGAAATTATGTTTGTATTAGGTGTTGATGTTCCTACACGGGATAAAACTAAAAAAAAGTGTCAATTCATCGAAATGAAAATACTGTTTATTATCTTAATAAAATGGAATTTTTTTAAATTTATTTATTTTTTTGTAAAACATACTTTATCTAAACAACTTTTTAGAAGTATGAAATTCACAGCTGCAGCAAATAAATAGAAACCCTGTTTATTTTTTTTTTGTTTCCGGCTACGCCGTTATTTAATCTACAAACCTATATTTCAAGATTTAAAAAAATAAAATTTTGTGTTCAATAAATATCTCAAAGTAGGTTCCATGTAACAATATCCCGGATTTTTCCATGAGGAATTATTTTTATAGTCCTGGATAAAGCTAACATGTACATACAGATTCAAAGACATCAGTTGGGCCCGGAACTAATTTCGACCCATACATTGTGTCTCCAAAATTAATATAACATCCAATGATTCCTAACCACCAAAGCTTCTAATGTCTGACACCGACAAGCAAGGCTATTCATATTCCAAGTAGTAATCCTCAGGATCCTGGCCATCAATGGATTCTTTAAATCACCATCGTAATGCCTACCTGCTGCACTAGGAACTCTATATGTGATTGTAGTTTCTCCATTTTATTTATATTGCAGATATTGCGTTCCAAAGCCGTTCTCGGACGAGTATCAGAACAACTGCTCAGATTCCTACTTATTCCTTCATCTAAGGAAGGAAAATTAGCGCTGCCCAGATGCAAAGTGGTCCGTTCATCCCGATTCTGGACTGGAGCAGTAGTTCTCATTACATTTTCTGCTCTTTGCCTTAATTTTCCCTCTAAGATCTCTTTGTACACCCTAAATACTCTGTAGTTAGCAGGGTGGTTTGACTGAGACAGCGCTCAAGTCCCCGAAACATTCATATCTTTTTTGGGACATTGCAATCAGCAGTTGCATTGCCCTCCATACATATTATGCATTATGCCCTCTATACATATCCATGCATATGGCCCTCCACACATTTTTCACAGCGATAAGGTCTCGTACAATTATTTTCGTATGCCCATAATGCGGGAATCTCATGCACTGGACCAAATCTTGAGGTTTCCTTAGTGTTCCGAATGTAACTCCACAGTTGGCAATATATTTAAGGCTAAATATTTGTTTATTGTTTTCATTTGGTTCTTAGATTGACAGAAAAGTCGATAAGTTATTTTGTAACTCGGTGGCGTGCATTAATGATAAATCTTACTCTTGTGTTAATTACCCTTGATTTCGTCTTTGATTACCTCGGTGGGGATCGAGTAGTGCAGATTTTTCAGCACTACTCTGAATGACCTCTCGTCTTTAAGAGTTAATGTGTGACCAATTCATCCTTGAGCACGGACTAAATCGATAATTTTCTTCACCCTAATGCAGTAGACATTTTTCGTCGCTAACATTTTGAGTAGTTCGTAAAGTTCTCATAACATCGGTTATGGTATATATTACTATCGGCGAAGAATTTGCCTGGCTATTTCATCTTCATCGTATAGAAAAAAAAAAAAATTAATTAAACTGATATATATATATATATATATATTATTGATAAAATTACCTGCCGAGGGTATCCATGCACCTGTGACTAAATGTCACATGGGACTCCGCGATGGAAATGAGTGGGAGTCGGCGGTCTCTCCATCTCTCCCTGGAGGACCAGACCGGAGTCCATAGTTGTAATCCTGAAGGTTTAGACAGAACGAGCTGATAACATTAAGGGAAATAGGAATAGATTCCGTTTTTGCGATCAGCATTGCCGGTGGTATGCATTATATTTATCAAATAGACTCGTACGATGTGAGACATTTACAATCACAAGTAACTTACTTAAAATATAAAACTAGGCGCGGGGTTCGTGCTTCCGCGAACTCTATTAGTTAGTTCTGAGGCCACCGATGTGCTGTTCAGGACATCAAATGTCCTGAACAGGCCTTCAGCGAAGGCAAATGCTGAGATAAAAATTACTGATATAAATATCTACCGAGGTATTTACATTTGTGGCATCCCAACCGAGGCCTGGCTTATTACTGTGAGGCGTAATCAGTTAGAGGATCTGAAGACGACTCTCGTTAAAGCCCATTAGGGCTAGGAACGGAGGTGGTAGTGTGGCGACCGGAATCGTCACAAGGTATCTTCCCCTATTGGGGTTGGGGTAATAAAATGACCGAGTGCAGACATGTGGCGAGAATGATGCGACATTTTCTATTTAGAATACAGTTAAACAACACAATAGAATATTTTTTAAGAGTGACCCTTCAACTCGTTAGTTAACCTTTACTGAACCCACCGGGTTAGTCTAGTGGTTAACGCGTCTTCCCAAATCAGCTGATTTGGAAGTCTAGAGTTACTAGAGTTACAGCGTTCAAGTCCTAGTAAAGCCAGTTATTTTTACATGGATTTTAATACTAGATCGTGGATACCGGTGTTCTTTGGTGGTTGGGTTTCAGTTAACCACACATCTCAGGAATGGTCTAATTGAGACTGTACAAGACTACACTTCATTTACAGTCATACATATCATCCTCATTCATCCTCTGAAGTAATACCTGAATGGTAGTTACCGGAGGCTAAACAGAATAAAAAGAAATTTAACCTTTATTGTATTGAAAATATACTATTTAACCAGCTTAATTATTAATTTACATTCTGCTTAGAAAGATTCAATTCATAATATTATCTTATAATATTTATTTTTAGAAGAATTAGGAGAAAAATATTTACTTTGGTGAAGAGCTCAATGTTATCTTATAAAATTGCAACATTCTTTGCCGATTAATTTAAGTCAGGTATTAAGGACACGCAGCTGTACTTCAGTGCTTTATCAAATCTTGAAGCCTGATCTGACGTATTTAATACGAACATTAACTGTTAAGAAAAGTCTCGATAACTCTATAAGTATCTTCAGTTATTCTGTTTACATTTAAAATTCATACGAGTGTATTACCAACTAATGATTTTTAAATTAGCCACGTAAAATCTACAAATTCAATAAACTCTTTTATACTACGAGTAACAAGAACAAATAAAATTTACAATCGGAGTGAAGAAATTATTTATAAGAAAAAAAAAATTTATGTGCGCGCGCGTGTGTGTGTATTTGTGTAAAACAGAAGAAGAGAATATCCTGTATTTAAAAAAATATTGCAAATTAAATAATTAGATGATTATACTTTGCCTCTATAAACCGAAACCATGTACAGCTGTTGTAATATTTTAACTTTTATTATCCATTTTACTACGGGATTGCCACACTTTATACTCCCGCAGCGGTCTGGTCACTTGCATACCACATAATGTACTTCCACTTATATGAAGGAAGGCTTTATGCTACACACTGTTTTGTCCTCTCAACCAAATAAGTATAATAAATATATAAACTTTGTTTAAATAAGTATAGATTTTGTGTATTAAAGTTATTTCATCTATTTAAGAAAGATATAATCCTATATATAGAAGATTAATTCCTTGTTCAAAGAATAAGTCATTATAAAAAATTAATTTAGTATATTGCTTTTATTAGAGAAGTTTCATCTTTTATTTCGGTATGTGTACTTAAATATTTTTCATACAATTTCTTTTTCATAAATTTTAAGAAGAAAAATCATTAAAAGTTAATTTTAAATATCCTGATAGATTCTATTTCCTTTTAAACTTTTTATAATTTATATTCTTTTCAAGCATTTCTCGTTTTTTTATACCTTCTACTGATCGTTGTACTTTTCTTTTTATAGCAGCCAGTTAATATTCTTTTCCTGAATTGTCCCGATTAATCTTCTATTTAGGTTACTTCTCATTATTTCTTCATTTTTCATTTTATCTGTCCCTTAAATATTCTTCAGTTTCTTCATGTCCTCATTTCAAATGCCTCTAGCCTTATTTGTATCCTTTTTTTTTTCTATGTTTAACAACTGTATAATCCTACCATAACACTTCAAAAGACACTTCAACCTTAAATATAGTCTATTACATAATAAATTTTCTTTATATTAAAATTTCAGTATACTATTATTTTTCATGTTTATATTTCGTTTTCCCTTTTTTCAGTCTTATCATAAAATGATGCCTAAGTATCTGTACTGTTAGAAGATGAATTCTTCCTTTTTCAGTGAAACTATTTATTAGTAGCTTATTTTCTTTATTCTCATTAATTGCACTATATTTCTTTATATTTTTCACTGTTTATAATATTGTATATCGATGTTTATGTATACATATTACAGAGATATTTAGGTAGATTCGATTTAATACAAAATTTTATTCTTTTAGTTTGGCCGACCGAAAACCACGTGAGGCAATATTTGCATTCGTTTCTCTTTCTTCCGGGTGTTTCCTTTCCTTGCCTTTTAATAGTTAATTTTTTTGTTTTTGCCTTCTCTCTTCTGACCAGACGTTTTTACGAGATTGAACAGTGTACGCCCATATAAAATATTTAACTTTTTGTTAGGTTTTAGCTTTCCAATATCCCTTCATTTTTTCACTGTACCATTTTCTTCTTTCTTCCAACCACAGTGGGTGAACGTATTCTTTCTTTTCCTTTTAAATATCCCTTTGAATTCTAAGAAATTTTGTGTCTAAGCACCCCTGTGCCTTTTAAATCCGTCACGTATACGCTTGCTACTCTTAATTCACTTAAGGAACCATTTAACCTTCATCTTGTCATCATTATACGTGTCAAAAATTCTCTTCAAAGACTGTTTGAACCCATTCTTTTCAGATGGACGTAGATTCCAGTCTTCTCTTATGAATTGTTTCCGTCATTCTATCTAACTGGCGGAAAAGTACTTCATTCTTTCCTAGCTTCCAACCATCGTTAACTTTTTATACTAAGATTTTTCTTTGTATCTGTCTTTCAGAAAGTTCTAGTTTATTTATTTCTTTTTGTTTGAGTACTACGCATTCAGCTGCGTATAAAACTTCTGGACGGATTACCTTGTGTAATGTATATCGTATAATGTTCAATCTTGCCCTTCCTTGAGATCCATTTTTTATCATACATATTCTGGTCATATGATTTTAGTATGTTATAGATCTTAACGATGTTAACTTCCTTGTCCACTCCGTTTGGTTGATAACTTCACCCAAATACCTAAATTTGCTCGTCTTCTTAATTCTTCAGAGCTCTGGCTGTGTCAGTTTTGGTGTATTCTTAAAATATTTTTATATAGTTTGTTTTTTCAATAGAAATTTGTAAGCATGTTTTTTTTTGCTATTCCATGTAGGACATTTAGTTGTTTTGCCATTTCTATATCTTCTGCAAGAGAGCGAGATCATCTGCAAAGGCCTAAGGTCTGAAAATTTATTTTGTAATTCTCCCTCACAAATTCCAATTTGAGCTGCTTTAAGCCTTTATCTTGGCAAGCTTTTTAACATTCGCTTATGACCTTAACAAAGACTGCACTAAAGAGAAGAGGAGATAGCCCACCCGATTCCTGTCTTAATTCCTAGAGGATGAGATATTTCCCCTTTAAATTTAATCCTGGACTTTGTGTCTGTAAGAGTCTGCTTGAAGAGGTTTTTAGTTTTGGTTCTGTTCCAAAATTTTTAATAACGTTAAACAATGTTTTCCAGTCAAATGAATCTTTGGCTTTTTTAAAATCTTCAAATGTAGTTGAAGATTTGTTTTGTGAGCATGTTATCAGTGATCGATCATGGCAGAAAAATTTAGCTCTTTTTTTTAATGGAATCTGATATTTCACAATTTAATTGTATTTGTAAATTTAGAAGTCATAAAGATATTTTTTTAATTTTTATTTCTTTTCACCAATTATTTTATTAGTGAAAAGATTATTTTTCTCAGATTATTCCTTTTTTTCTTCTGTATTTATTTTATTGATTTCAAACTGAAGATGCATTCTAACATTTACAGAACTTTTTGGTCTAATTACCATATTATAATGCCTAATTTTGGCTTTTATTAAGATTTTTTGACGTAAATATTTTTTTGTTAGTTTGTAGGCTAATTGATTGTACTTCCCTCTTTCTTGCTTAATTGACTTCTTTATCTAAACATTTAATTTTTTGAATATTCCACACTTCGTATTTAGGACTTGAAGTAATCTTTAATGTTAATCGTTAATTCAGATTTTTTAATGAAACTTTCAGTCCTAGTTTCTCTTTGATTTCTTTTAGGTGGTTTACATGTTCAGCTACATTTCTGAGTTTCTCCATGAAAATTGCAATATTGTTGGCAAAGACTAGGCTGTTAATTCAGTTTTATTTGGTATTGTTTTCCAGTTTATTTCATCCTTTTTACCCATTGTCTTACTGATTTCTCTAGGACACAGCTAAAAAGAGTTGGTGATAAACCAAACCCCTTCTCTTACTGCGATTTTAATGTTAAATTCTTGTGAGAATTCTTCTATGAATTTTTCTTTATATCTTAGATTTGTTCTGTTTAATTATTTTGGAATCCACATGGAATTTTTTAGAGTTAAAGTAAGGAACTTCTGTCAATTGATTTGTTATGCCTTTTTGAAATCTACAAAGACGATTACACAATTTTTATGTTATAACATTCTATCCCGTCTTATTGCTTTAAACTATATTTTGTTCTGCATATGATCTTTCTATATTGATTCTCGTTTAGTATTCAACCTGTTATCTGTCTACTATTGTTTGGATTCTATTTTGAAGTGCTTTGAATTTTGACGAAAAAATAATATTACTCTAATGTCACAAATATGTTGAAATATTTTTGTTTTTTTTCAAATATTTTATAGAAACTTTATATAATAAATGAAAAAATCTATTCCATTATTAAGAACCTTCTAAATCGAACTTTCTTTTTATATATTCTTTAACGAAATTTGGGTATTTTGTAGGACGTGTAAAAAAACGTTGCTGTCAGTCGGATTTGTGAAACTGCAAAACAATCAATTTTCGAGGAGCATTTCCTCCTAACAAACAAGCAGTGAGAAAAATATTTAAGCAATCAAATAATATTTTCTTTAGTTTATTCAAAAGATAGTTAGGATCTGTGCATCAATTCTCTGATAATTTATCGTTTAAATGCGAGAAAGGAACTGTTAAGTACACCATTGGTGTTGTTCTTTAATACATTTTTATATTATTATTTCTATTGATATTATTAGTATTATTAGACTACATAATATATGCATGAATAAATTGATAAATGGAATGAAAAATTATAATAAAAATGCAACTTTGACTGCTTCTTGAAAAATTATTACCTGCTTTCTTGCAGTAAAACATCACTGTTTTCATTGATTTAATTCTTTCATAAATTGAAACTGAATTAATTTAGTTGCATTCATATTTCTGATATATTTTACAGATGATTCAACATTATTAGAAATATAATGTTTTAAATCTATCATATCTCTTATTATTACATTTTTTTTTATTTTATTTTTTGTTAGTATTTTTGTATCTATCTTTATATTAAATATTTACAACTTAAATATTTTATGAAGAGAAGGTAGTAAAACTCTTAACAATTTCTAAAAAAAAGAAAAAAAAATTACCTGCTCTTACGCTTTCTACGTAAGCAGTAAGAAATATATATATATATATATATATTAACAGACATCTGATTTCTGAGGAAGGCTATTCCATTTTATGATCTTTATTTTATTAGTGTAGGCGTTGGATAAGCACCAATAGAGATTATTCCTTGAGACGTGAGGCTAATAACAATTTTATGATCTATCGATTATCAATAGATATAAGGAAGTTCAAGTAACGCTATTTATTCATGCGATTTCAAAGTATTAATCTTATTTCTTAAAAATTTGGAAATAAAATGTAATATATACTATTCTACGAAATAAGTTAATATTGTTTTACTACAACATAGTTGAACATAATTAAGAAAGTTGAAGATAATTAAGTTTTAAAACTAAGATGAGTACATGTGATATCTATTGCAAATACTTCTTAAAAAAATACACACATACTTTTTTTAATAACGAGGAGATGAACTGGTTAAAAAATTACCAGGACTCTTTTCAGGAGTTGAACGCGGAAATACAATCGACTTAAAACCCAGTTTATGAATGATAAACAAAAATATTAATTTCCTCTTTCAAAGTAGAGGAAAGTGTGAATTCAAATACATTCACAAGAGTTTACTTATAATGTAAATATGAATGAATACCAACCAATATTTCGTATGCGATTTAGTCGTTTGCGTTTAATTATCAGCTATAAGTTTCTGGTCAGTTCACAGAACCAACATAATCTAACCAAACATAGCTCGCTTCGCTCGCTGGCCTCAACTAATTATCAGTAATATTTTGATTGTTTATTTATTATTATTAGTATTATTTATTAATTTATTATATCAGTAAATACTGCTTATATCTGAGTTGTTATTTTAATTTGTAAAATATGTTAATATGGAGAATATAAAAATTGGAATAAAAAAATAAATAAATAAATGGAATGGAATGGAATGTAATATATAAAATAGAGAATATATAATTACTATTTCTTCTTCTTCTTTTTACATTCTTCTTCATTGGAGGCGATTGTACATATTAATTGGTAATTATGCATAATCATCGTTTTAACTAAATTTACCCGAACCGGTAAGATCTTAATAAAATATGGCAATTCTTGCTTAAATAACACTACTTAAACATAGAAAAATTAAATTTAACATATTTACCTCTAAACGATCTGTTTTTTTTTTTTTATGAGACCACATAACCCATGCATCCTGGTGGCTTCCATTGGGAGAGCAACTCATAAATTTTAAATGCATAATTTTAAAGGGTATGAAAAAATTGACAAATTTTTCTGGCTACGACAACTCTTAACTAAAATTGCCTCCGTTTAATTTTTTTCACAGTTACTTTAAAAAGTGGTTTACAGTACTTAAAAATAAACAAAATATAAATAGCTACCTCGAAACGAGATCGCTATCTGGAATATACTGTTGCCAGTTTTTATGCGATTTAAAAAGTAATAAAATGAGATTCATTTTGGGTAGCATTGTCGTAGCCTTAGATTTGTTACGGTAATTTTATTTTTGACATTTTAAAATGATACGATGCAATTCTAAACTTCCAATTTAAAATCTTTTTGTTTTCCCCCATAGCAATCTTTTTAATTACTCTTGAGGTGTGGTGATCTAACAACAAAACATAGTTTATTTTGAGTTTCGAGCGATTTATAAATTTCATTTTCCTATGTTGAAGAATTATTTAAGAATTTTCATACGATGTCTTAATGTATTCTGCATTCTAAAACAAAGACTACAAGCCAATATGATTAAATTAAAAAAAAGTGAAATAAAATAATGGAATAGAATTAAAGCTGATAATTTATTGAGTACAGTTATTCGAAATACGTTGGAAATAGAATTTAAAAAAACATAATTTGTGTAAAATAATTTTATTAATAATAATTTTCATCTCCGTGGCTTTAGACACCTTGTCTTCAGAGGCCATTCTCCTGACGGCTTCCAGATCGAAACCATCAAGAGGATGAAGAAAAGAAATTAAAAACGGTTGGCCTAAGGGAAAAACCTAGGCGATAAAGTTTATGAAGTAAGTTTTCTGAGCTATTGACGGATGTAATTTATTTTACGGATGTGTTTTCAGTAATTACGGGTTCTTTATCGCCAGTTTCATAGTTCTGATAACATTTCTTTACAAATGAATTGTATGTTTTTAAGTAGAAAGGTCCCAGTGCACTCTTTTGGGGTTTTAGTTTTCTTTGACACGTCTGTTTTCAGGATGATCTGTTTGAAAGACTGGTCTTTTGACTAGGTCGCTATTTTTAATTTGTGCGGGAAAGTTTTACCTTTGGGAAAAGGGCTAATTACCCTATTAGTCGATTCCCACTATCCACCTCTTCCATGAAAAATAACTATAATTAATAATAATTTGTTATTCATTGTTACTTTTTTATGCGAATAAGCCAATTTAGGATCATACAAATATCACTTATTTCTAGCCTCGTTTCTTTTTTTTTCCATGCGTTCCTCATTTTTTCGTCATGGGTTCGCTTTTTCTCATCTGTTCACTTTCTTCCTGTTTTCATTTTTCCTGACACAAGAACTTTTGCATTGTAAATTGTTCTTCGGAAGTTATTTCTATCGTAACAGTCCTCTTTTTTCAAAGCAATCCCTAGGTGGTCCTCTTCCGTCTGTTTAAGGTAGTTCGACTTACTTTTCACGTTCCACAGTTTGTCAAAGGTTTATTGTTTTTTTAAGTTTTTGATAATTAAAAAGGTTTTAAGATTTTCTTTTAATAATCATAGAATTACTGTCCTATTTTTTTTCTAGTGGGCTTAGTATTTTTTTTTTTTAATATTATTTATATCATCTAACATTTAATAAATATTGAAAAAATGATATAAATATTATTAAACTATACTGTACCTAATTTTAGTGTAATAACAAGTTGCTGTATATATTGTAACAGACCCGTTTAACAGACCTGAGTAACGGATTCCTGCCAATTAAGAAGAAAGTAGTAGAAAATATATATAGTAATGGGAGAAATCCAGAAAGGGGCTAAAAGAAACCCTTTTAGTAAAGGGCACAGGTCCGTTTAAATATCGGCTTTTGTAATATTGCCCGCTGACACACTAAACAGATGTTCGTTTCCTGTGAAGAGTTACCGAACCAAGGTTAGGAATGTTTGGGAACGAAAGGGCTTGGCCGATCATTCTCACGCTTCGAGTTGGGTCCGGTCCGGTAAGTAAAGAGAATAGGAGTTTAAATACTCCATGGAAGACCAGCTGAAGTCAGTTCTGCGATGTCAGTCTGCGAAGTGTGTATTTTGCGAGGTCAGTGAAGGAGAGAATTTTGAGTGCAGGTTTGACGTAATTAACTCATCGGGTTGGTCTAATGGTGACGCGTCTTCCCAAATCACCTGATTTGGAATTTGAGAGTTGCAGCGTTCAAGTCCTAGTAAAGACAGTTATTTTATACGGATGAATACTAAATTGTTGATATCGGTGTTCTTTGGTGGTTGGGGGTTTCAATTAACCACACATCTTTGGAATAGTCGAACTGAGACCATACAAGTCCAAGTGTGCAAGACTATACTTCATTTATAGTTATACATATCAGCCTTATTCATCCTCTGAAGTAATACCTGAACGGTAATTCCCGGAGGCTAAACAGAAAAAGAAAGAAGAAGGTCTGACGTAATTAAGGTGACGTCACAAGTAATGCCGGTACACGAAAACAAGAAATGGTTCGGTGAGTAACTGTAATACCATAAGTGAAAGAGATAATGTACTAAATGTCATTCATAAACTTAGGTCAGTTTTATTTGTGAACAGGAAAGGTATTTGTAGCGAAATAATTTTATACTTGTCTTATCTATTGAACTATTGTTGTCAAGACTAGCAGACGGTCATGACTATGTCTTTTGGAATGGGACTGAATTCTGCTTTTCCGTTCTATTTATCTATCTGTGAATAAATCCGTATGTGACATGCCAGTACTTTAAATTGTGCTTTATATAATCTCTGTTTATTATTATTATTATTATTGACATTTATGATTATTTGTTTGTTATTGACATTTAATATTATTAGTGTTTACTATTGACATTATTCTAATTTTTATTGGGAGATGTATTTTATTGTCTGTTATTATTATTATTCTGTTATTATTGTGGTTGTGATTACTATATTCTTTTTTATTTATTTATTTTTTTTTTATGATGGTCGTTTACAATTACTGTTACTATTGTCATTATTATTGATTTGTCTTGTTTTACGTATGTTTTTTAAACCAATAAATTGTAATTATATTAACTTTCTCAATATCAACCTCTCAATATCCTGATCGAGCCGCGAATACCCGGTAATATATGAATTTTTTTAACTCAATATTAAAAGATGAAATTTTTATGAATTAAAAAAATTAAGTTTAGAAAAATCAACCTCAAAATATTTAGGACTATATTTTGCGAGTGGTTTTATTGATTATTAGATTTCCGGGATTTCTCTAAGCCTACTTGAAAGGAAACACGATTTATTTTACAGCATGATTCAGTACATATCATTTTACAAATATTTACCTACTTAAATATTTATAGCTTTCTCGTTTTTCAAAGAGCTAATTCTTTCATATAACAATAATAGGAAAATCTTTTATTGCTTATACCGCTGTAAAAAATAAACATTCCATCTTACGCAATAAGCTTTTAGAAAAAACGATAAAAAGAGGTTTCATCTTATTTAATTTGTAGATCATTAGACTTTTCAGTATCAGACAAAGCTATAATTTTCCTTATTTCCGGCTAGTAGAAGTCGTAATTGAAAAGTTTTATTATTGGCAAGGTTTTTACTTTTTCCATTTATCATTTCATGTGTAATGTTAATTTTTATTTTTTTTATTTTAAATTAGATACCGGTATATGTATTTACGTGTAAACGATTGAAGATCTAATTTACGATTAAATATTATTTAAGTTGCAAATAAGCCTGCCTCCGTGGTGCGAGTGGTAGCGTCTCTGCCTTTCATCCGGAGGTTCCGGGTTCGAATCCCGGTCAGGCATGGCATTTTTACACGCTACCAAATTTCCATTCATCTCATCTTCTGAAGCAATACCTAGCGCTGGAACCGGAGGTTAAGTTGCAAATAAATTAAATTACGACCATTAATCCGATGGTTACGTTTCAAAAAATTATCTGAAAAATCTCAGGCTTACCATTTTTTATACACTAAAAAATTTGTACATCTTATTCCTTAGTAAAATTTTCAAGATAATTCTTTCATTCCCTCTCTGATGGCATTTCCTCTCCGTTCTGTTCTCCTTCACCTCCAGCAAAAATGTTTAATTACTGAATATTTTTGCTGATAGTTCCTATTTTGTTTCGGATCATTTTTAATTTTAAATCTTTTTGTACCGTTTAATGTTTCTTCTAGCATTGTTTTAAGTCGCTTTTTTCTGATTATTTGACTCAGACCTTTCCCAATCTTAAGCGCCCTGATTAAGCTTTTATTATAATTATTATAATTCACGCTCATTGTACTTCTTTTCTTTTTTTCATCCTTTTACATGCCCAGATTTTACGTAGATACATCCAGCTTTATTATTGACGTTGTTCCATGCTTAATATTTAGAAATCCATCCCAAATGTAAGCCTTCAAAAGAAGCTTTTTTAAATTTAATTTTATGTTATTACATAATACGTATTTTTAATAAGCACGTCCTTAGCCATTGTCGCTATTGGTTTTATTTCGTTTTCCTTCTTGAAATCATCCGTTAACACGGTACCTTCTTGTACCGTTTTATTAATTCAGTTTCTTATTCTGTGTATACATTCAGCGTATTGTGTATACATTCATGGATTGTTGTCTTCTAACCTTATTGGTTACTTTTGTTTTATTAAAATTTATTTTCATTCCTTGTTACATCATAATTTTGGTATCAATATTGATATCAACATTTGGTCATCCTGTACTACACCTACTTAAAATTGCGTCATTTGCGAAACGAATACAATTTATTTTTCTTCCTACTATGTTTGATCCTTTCATTCTTTTTAAACTGATGGAGAAAACCGTGGTGCCTAGAATCTGCCTATAAGTAGAACAACATACGATGATGACCTTCAACATACATTTTAAACAAGGTTTACGATAAGGAACATCTGTGACTTACATCTCTTGCAGATTAAACTACTTAATTTGACCACACTTTAATTTCATATTATTTATTTTTAAATAAACTTTTTTACATCTGATTTACTCACTGATATTAAATAGTTCCAGTAGTTTATCTCAATTGATAAGGTCAAATAGTTTTTTTTATGTTTATAAAATGTACAACTATTTTTATAATTATTTTTATATTTTTCTGACAAGTTGTTTTTATTATACTGTCATCCCATCTCCCTATTCATTTCTAAATCCATATTGTATTTGTGTAATCATTTGCACCAATTTTAACTCCGTTTTCTGTTTGAATTCACAGAGGAATCTTAGCTGAATGTGGATTTTACATTCAGAAATAGTTATTTTGTGATCTTTGCGCAGTACTAAACCGTGCTTTTTAGTGGCATATTTGAATCATAATGGTTTCAAGCTAGATTTCGGACCGTATCCCCTGTTATAGATTACGTTAGAAATTTTCACCAACTCATCAAATATTTTTTCAGTGGACATTTAACCACTTCTATTAGTAATTTGTATTTTAGATAGATTTTCTATTCGCCGCAGGTTTTATTGCTTGTATAATTTTTGGTGTTGCTTTTCTTACTCCATCCTCTTTTCTATCCTGATCTTTTTACTGCAAGATCATTTGTCTTTTTTATATTATATCTATTTTAATGTATCTAGCCACCTTAATACATCTGGCATTACACTTTACCGTCTCTAGTGGCTATTTCTTAGTGCCAGTACTAATACTCCACTTATCTCGTGTTACTGTTTTACTTTCTTTTCCATGCTGTTTTCTTTCAAACTTTTTCATGTCCGAGTCATTTCTCTTACTTTATATATTGTATTTCTGAATTTTCTGTTCTATTATTTTAAAGCCTCTCATTCTTGTATTTTCTTCCCTCTTCTGTTTTTTCATTCACTTTCTTGCTGTGGTTACCAGTGGCTTGTGTATTCTTCTCCCCTTACTGAAGGAATGTTTTGTTCGGGTGCAGCTTTTTATGAAAGGCAGCAATAGTATCTTTAATATTCACTCAAAATTTTTTTTTCATTTTTGAATTTTGTATTTCTTCTCTTCAATTGTTGTATAAATTTCACACGCCCTAACTCTTTTCTTATGTATTGCAGATTACATTTTCAGTGCTTTTTTTAATCTTTGTAACCCGAAATATATAATCGCAGTTAATCCTGGATTCTATCAATATGGGTGTCATTTCATTTCCTCTTTAATTTTTCTTCTGCAGTGTAAAATATATGAATTTTATATTTTAATTTTCTGGGAATTTCCACTGTAGTCTTTTTTTGTAATTTGTAAAACCTAGTGTTTTTGTTATAAACATTCCTTTTCTCACAAAATTATAGAACCATTTCGTTTTTTTAATTTTGTGTTCCCAGTACATAATTTTCCGCTGCTATTTTTTTCAACAATAGCATTTTAATCTCCCACTATTATTCTACAACTATGTTACAATCTTTAGATTTTTCATGTATAGTCTTCTTCATATATTCATACTTTAATTGTCTCATTTTCACATTCGGTAATTAAAAACATCAACTACAACGTAGTCCCCAAACGCTGATGACGTAAAAACAACAACGATAATAATATAACAAAATGAATAAATCATTCAAAAAAGCAAAACAAAAATTAATGCTCAAAGATTCACGTTCAAATAACATCAACCTTTGACATGATCACAAGGTCATCCCACAGATTGGCTTCAAGAATATAAAGAAAACCAGTTCATTTATAATAACGTGTAATATTAGCTTCACCAAATTTTATAAATTAAAAAAAATGTTATACCAAAAACATTGGTGTGTCCTAATTATAAAATTAAACTCCTTAACCCACTGCTCTCTAAATTTTATTGCGTCCCGAATATAATTAACCTATTTAGTTCAGTTTGAACTTGTTTAGTCCTTTTCACTCTTTATACAACTTACATCCTACTCTCCCAATTAATATTTTCTGTAACAGAAAACTAATATTTCCGAGAATCTGTCATGAGGTTTTGAGATTTAAGAGAGGTGATTTGATGATAAATCTCGGAAGAAAAGAAGTAGCGTACTCGCTTTTTTTTAATTATTGGAAAGCAAATTAAACATGCAGTGTATTAAAAACAACCAGTTATATTTTACTTAAAATTTTTTTATTTTTTTATTATTCTGTTGAGTTAACTAATCAACTAAACAAAATTACAAATTAAATTCTCTACGTTTCACCTAGAATTGTCTAAGCTCTCTTAGGTCAGTCGAGTTGGAGGCTTTACCGAGTGTGGTTGTCGCTCTTTTGAGATCTTGCTTTATTAGTGTTTTTGGACTGGATTTAGTAGGGTTTTTTTATATACGAATTGTTGAATGGATACTGTGGTTGGATATCGGAACTGATTTTCAATTTTTTTATGAGTTTTGGAGAATGGATTTTTTTTTATCAAGTCTTTATTATTTGCATAAATAATAAGGTCTATAATCGGTTGTTGAGCTCCTTTTGGGAGGCTTCTTGTAAGTATAAATTATTTATTACTAATCTTGCTATTGTTCTTTTATTAACAATAGACATTCCTTGTTATCATTGATTGATAACATTGAAGTATACATTGGTTTTTCTGTGTGGGTGGCATTGACTATTACTTATTATTAATGTGCTAGTATTAGTGTCGAAAATAAATGTAATTTTATTTTCACGGTTATCTTTGTGATAAGATTAATAGGTTATATCTGAAACTATGGTATTATTGAGGTTTGAAATTTAATAAATTCCAATTTCTTTGATGATTAATAGCTTTATCTACGTCTTAAAATATATTAAATATTGTGATATACTGAGATCGTATTTTTTGGTTCAGAATGGCCCAAAAAGAACCTTCTCAAGGAAAGCCTCACTGTAACACAGCTGGACAACAGCGTAGGACTGTTAATTTACCGGAGTTAGACACTTCTGACGATACAGGAGAATTTATGATTGTTGGGACTGAAAAATCTCAAACCACAGGGACGCGGATCCCTAAGAGAAAGTCTAACCTTATTTCCGATAGTAGTGAAGGGACTGGTACTGATGGATCCGATATAGACCATTTATTAGAATTGCTTATTTTCGAGCGGCTTATTCTACAGAATACAAAAAAAAAGTTTCCTTAGGTGAGAATATTCATTCATACACACGTCATACATAATTCTCTTGCATACGCAACTTATATATTCTACTTACATACGAGTATGCAAGAGAATTCTGTATGAATGTGTATTGTTACTTAGAGTTCTCTAAGCGAAACGTAGTGAATTTAATTTATAAAATTGTATTGTTGATTGGTTAACCCAAGAGATTAATAAAGATAATATTTTTAAGTAAAATATATCTTGTTGTTAAATTTAACTCTACCCACTGCAGATGAAAATTAAATTTAAATAAATTATATTTAAGTTACTATTCATATATATATATATATATATATATATATATATAGTTGTACAAGCAACTATTAAATGAGCTATTTGTATATCACCCTTTCGGTATCTATGATTGAAATCATAAAAAAGAAATATTCATTCAGAATAGTTGTAGACAAATTATGTTTTATGCAATTCTGGTTAGCAAATATATGAATCTAGAAGGTTTTTTTTGACATTAGGTACTGTGAATAAAGAAAACCGTAAAATTAAGGTGTCGTCGATGAAATATTAAATACTACTGAGTAGGAAACGTTGAAACTTTTTTTTTTTTAACGTGTGTATATATCAATGAAACTAAAACTACGTATTTTACAAATAAATTGTGTTTAATTTTACCTACTACAGTAATAAATGAAATTTTATGCCGTACAGTTTCGTGAATAAAATTTACATCTGTTTTAAAATTTAATTATGAAAACGAAAAGCATATGAGGTAGAATTTATAAGTCAACGTTTCCTCAAGAGACTACCTCGGATAAGAATACAAGGAAAACTATTTAAAAGGACTCAAATATAAACTTAAGTGGGACAGTAGGTCTCGGTTAGATGCTCTTAACGTGCTTGCTCCATTAAAACAGCGTTGACAGCAAAAGAAAAGTACTTTAGAATTGTGAAACGGGAAATTTAAACTATTCTCTCTGTGTAAAACAAAGATTCAACTGACCTTAAAAATCATAAATGTTTCTTATTTTTAAAATTGTAAAAGTTATCTATAAATTTATTTTGATAACATACCAACATCAGTACAGTTTTGGTTTGTATAATTATTACTAAATTCTTATATAAAATTGTAATTTTTATGACTTAGTTTCAAAGGTCATTCCTAGATTCCATTAGAATTACTTTCAACAATTTAACTTTAAAATAAAATATTTAAAACAAAGGAAGGTTGGACGCTTTATATAATTTATCACATTATGTAAATTGTTTGAAAGAAATGAGTTTTGATTTTGTTTTACGCTTATATATATTAAACAGGTTAATCAAATGAAAATAAATATCTTAGACAACGATTTTCAAGTAATATTTATTTTGTATTTTTTATTTTTAGGTTTTATAGTTTGTTAAAGAGGAAAGATTTAAATTTTTTTTTAAATTCTTATATGTTTTATTTACTCGTAAGTCCAGAAGTTCCTTACGATTTATATATCAAAACATTCATGTATCATATATCAATATCAGTGTTTTGTTTTTAAAGTAACTAATGTTTGATTCTGTGTAGACTTGATGTGTTTGATCGTAATGCATTAATAACATTAACTTTTCTACACAGGGGAGTTCAAGGAAAGTATCAAAATAGACAAATAAACGGAAGTCCTAATTAATTATTAAAGAAGAAGAATATAAATTAGAAGATATCAATTATTTTATTGGAAAATTAGATTACAAATTATTGTAAAAGAAACAAATTCGTCAATAACTAGTATTTAATAAAAAAATAAGTGTTTTAGCTTTATATTCGTACAATTAGGAATTGTGTACAAATTTTTAATAGTTTATTGCATACAAATTTTACTACTATCAAGTAGAGTACTGGAAAGGGAAATAATTTAAAGCTTTTGTAATGTTACATTACATTTGAGCTGTTAAATTATTTTTCCATTTAAGAAAGTGTAATTTTTTTAAAATTGATTTGAAACCAAGCCCATTATTGAGTATAGGCCTTTCCCTAATATTCTATGATTCCCTGTTCAATGCTAACCTATTACAGCTTATTAATGCAACCTTCTTCAAATCATCTTCCCATCTTTTCTTCTGTCTACCTCTTTTGCTTTTCCCATAAAAAGGTTTCCAAAGCGTAACATGTTTTGCCCATCTCCTATCTTTCAACCGTTTCCGGTGATCATCCCATTTCCATTTAAGTTTTTTAATTATTTTAAAAATATTTGTTATTCCAGTGTGTTGCCTTATCTTTGCGGAATTAACTCTTTATCTTTGCTTTTCATACCAGCCGTGCTTCTTTAAATTTATCGTTAATTTGTATGAACTTCTTCTGTTACAGTCGAAGTTTATGAGCCGTAGGTGAAAAAGGTGTTATATAAACGTTTAATAATTTATCTTTGTGTATACTGTTCGCCTAGTTGTGTTTCATAATGAATTTAAGGAACCAATATTTTTCTACAAGTAGCTGCTGCTATCATTCTTAGGTATATTCCTTCTTGTTCTGTTTTCAAAGCTTATCAGTTGCCGTAAATGGATTGCTTCGTTTGCTCAATGTAGTTTCTTTTCTAGATGTTTTAAATCTTTTTGATTGTATTTATGAGAACTATTTTGTTTTTCTCATTAATGAATAAAACCAACTGTTTTGTTTTTCCAATACGTTCAGCACTTTTTCTAAAATTTCAGAAGATGGAGCAAATAATATTACATCATCCGTGTTGTAATCTGTATTTCATCTGTATTTTTCAGTCTTCTCCCAATAATTATCACATTTTTTTTTCTGTCAATTTCAGATTTATAAATACTTACTCCAAAACTGCACTGAACAAAGCCGGCAATAAAGAAGTTCCCTGTTTTACTTACTCGCTTCTTTATTTATTTTAAATATAAATGAACTTGGTCCATTACTATTCTGATTTTACTCGATGAATATATCTTTTTTTATTAAATAAATTATTAATATAATAATAGAAATATTAAATAATATTTCTTTATTAAACTAATTAGGAGGCACATTATTAGGAACCTAATGTTGTGTGTAGGAGTTGATGTTTTTTGTATATGAATATAAATAAATTAAATAAAGGAGTAGTAACTATACTAATAATAAATAACGAGAAAGGATATAAAATATAAAGGAAAATCAAAAAATTATAATCGAAAGCATAACTAATATGAAATAAATTACGTTATGGATTGTAAAATATTAATTAATTTTGTGGTATATATAAGAGTGATCTATAGTATCACTAGAATAAACAGAGAAACATGTAAAAAATACACAGTTTAAAAAATGCGGATACCTCAAAAAATGATTCCATTTTTTTTTATGAACACTGCTTAGGTTGTATTGTAGACTTATACTTTTGAAACTAGCTTTCTTTTCTGTTTAGCCTCCGGAACCACCGTAAGATATTACTTCAGAGGATGAATGAGGATAATATGTAAGAATGTAAATTAAGTGTTAGTCTTGTACAGTATCAGGTCGACCATTCCTGAGATGAGACGTGTGGTTAATTAAAACCCAACTACCAAAGAACACGGGTGTCCACGATGTAGTATTCAAATCCCTATAAAAGTAACTGCCTTTAGTAGGATTTGAACCTTAGAACTCTCGACTTCGAAATCAGCTCATTTACGATGACGAGTTCACCGCTATACCAAACCGGTGGGTTTTTCTAGGTAAGAGGATCTAACAGTTTTCATTTATCTACGTTTAACTGATGAAAATTTTTTTAAGGATTGATATCTGAGCATACTGTGTAAACTATACCGAAGATGTGAATAAGACACAGAAGGAAACTATCTTTACTTAATTAATAATTCAGCTTATAATTTTTTTAATGATAATTTTGTATACGACTCCATTGCATTGTCAAATATTTTCTTAAAACAATGAATTTTAAAAATTAGCTATTAGTTACGAAAGATAAATATAAAAGTCTTTTATATAAAGCCGAAACTTTGTTTGTCTGTCTGTCTGCCTGTTTGTTCCCACATCACGCAGGAACCAACCGATTGCTTTCAAATTTGCGAGATATATTTTTATTATCCCAAGGAAGGTTTTAAGCCATAGACGAGGTGTTATCCTAGATCTTTAATAAAAATATTTATTAAAGAAGATAACAATAATTGAAAATTAGATTAATTTTTGTCACCATGGCAAAAGAATAAGTTGTGAACTTTTCCTCGACCAAGATCTGTGTGTATTTTATTTGCCATAGTTACTATTACTCTAATTATTTTCTTTTTCAGCTTTCTGTAACGCCTGAATACTTTGTTATTTATTATTATTTTTACAAACATGAGGTTAACGAAAACTTGGGGGTCCTGGCTAGACGGGAATGGTGAGCGAAGCGAGCTATGTAGTCCTGGGATCGGCCCCATGGCTCACTTGGGCTGCGGAGGTCTAGCTAGAATCCCTATTACTATTTAAAAAGTAATTAAGGTTAATTAGAATCTTCTACGTATCAAATTGTATTTATTAATATTCGATATAAACAATTCAGCTAGTATGATAAGCTTTAATATACTCCGTTAATTTAAATTAAAAAAATCCATAATTTTTTTCTGAATTTTTTAATTCGATTTTTTTTTAAATTTGTTTTTGTATGATGATGATGATTATTATTATTATTATTATTATTATTATTATTATTATTATTATAATTATTATTATTATTAAATATTATTATTATTATCATTATTATAGTTGCTCTGTTTCATACCACATTCGAATTTTTGGATTTCCAATCCGGTTACACAAAAAATAATGAGAGCATTATATAAAGTGAATAACTTTAACGATAAACTAAAATTTAATTGTATGAATTAGAGAGTTATTAGACTATTAACTTCTTAATTACAAAATATGGATTTAAGATTATTACAGTTTTTCACGAAATTATAGAACTCATGAAACAAAATAAATATATATATTTAAATAAGTTTATAATTTGGTATTATTATTATTTTATTTCAAATTATAGTTTAATAATATATGTCACTAGAACCTGATTGAAAATGAATTCAACTGATGAATACTGCTATTTAGATCATAGTTTTATTTCGTCATGCATTATTTAAAATGTTAATTTTAAAAAAGTTTTTAAATTAAGAAAGATGTATTTTCTTTTATTTTTCTATCTCCAGTTGTATTGCAACGTTTGAATTATGCGGATGGACCTGTATCAAAATGAGGGTCATTATGAAAAACATTTTCATTATGATATACATGTGTTCAACAAATCAACAAAAGCCTATTCTTTTCAACCACTGACCGTTCAGAAGCGGGCGTTGCTTAATGTGTATCAGCTGATTTTTTTTTTACTTTACTTTTAATCCGATGTAGTAGTTATCAGGCAGAGGTTAATTTGAAAGTAATTAGGTTTCTGTATTACATTGTTTATCCTTTTGTTAACTATATCGGATTCTGAGAAAGAAATGTCTTTTAACACCCATCCATGTTAAAGAAAAGGCAGAAATTATGACTAATGTACTAATATAGATTTCTGTGGCCATAGGTGACCTATGGCCACAGAAATGTATAGTTTAATGTATTTTATGAAAATAAAAAATAGAATATTTAACTTTCTATAAATGACCAGTAATGCACTCTTGCGAAGTTTACCACACGAGCCTTGGCGATTGTCGGAACTTACTTCGCAGTCGTACATTAATGGCTATCATTACAGATTCGTTGAACATTATACTATTATATATAATAATATTACATATAAATGAAACCATATCTGTAAAACTCTCACTTACTCTTAATAAGTAATAATAACTATCTCTTTGAAGACCAGATAAAAAAACCGGTTTCACGTAACACACAACATTTCATCTTATGAGAAAGGTGAATCTTAATAATAGCATCTGATGTAATTTTTAATAAATAATAAATCTATATTATATGATTTCCTCATTTATACATTATTATTTATGTCTGCAACAGACTTATGGAAATGCAGACACCTGTTGATCGCCTTAAAAGTGCGGAACCCAAGAGATCTATGCTTCGTTGAAGACTGCAAATAAATAGTCTTGTTTCTACCATTCGTGGAACGCAAGCGCAAGTAACCTTGCGCTTGCAAGTGATGAAGAATATAAGAATGAATGTGGCAATTTACTTAATATGTATAACGGCAACATCATCACTAGTATAATGCTGATTGACACCGATGTACTAAATATGAACTCTATTTTACTTTATATTGCCGACGACCGCCCGATACCTAGTTATCAGTTGAAGCGTAAAACAACTTCCCCCGTCACCGTTATGAGAAAACAAAGGGTAGAGGAATTGGCATGGGTCAAACTGTTTTCAGACAGCAGGAAATGGGTTCAGAGAATACCTGTTAGTGCCCGTAACTCCACTTGGCTACTTCCAATCGAGGGTAATGAATAACGAAAGGAGATTACAAACCAACGAGTATCTGTTTTACGCCCTCTAAACTGTAGAGTTATACAAGACTTATACAAAGCTCAGCAAAATGTTTCTGTTGCGGTTGCTTACGCTAAAATGGAATTCAGCCTAATAATGTTGAAAACGTTCACCTTGTGATGCGTAATATTCAGTGGACTCAGTCATATTGGCATAACGCCTTCGCGGATCTAATGGCAGTGGTCCAAAATTTAGAAGCTCCGCATTTCTACATTACACTGTCGTGTAATGTTATGCACTGGCCGATATCCTATTTATTTATTTATTTTTTTGATTTGGCAGTTGTTTTTTAATTTTTAACAGATTTAAAACTTGATTAAATTAAAAATTATTTTACAGAACAAATTTTACGCTGTAATGAATTTTTAAATAATACTATTAAAAAAAAATCAAATTACAACATAATTCGATGTTATTTAGAAAGCTAATGATAGAAATTACAAGAAATTAAGTTTATGAAAGTTTTATACTGTTTATATCTATTACGTTCTAAGGAAATTAATGATTAAAATTACTAAAATTTATAAACGCCTCTTTTAAAAATACATAGAAATGGCTGTTCTGGAGGATATTTTGAAGCTAGTTATGCAACTTTGTTTCAGATTAATTGTTGATGGATCCTTTATACGAGTTTTAACAAAATTGCTATCGATCATATCATTAAAGAGGAGCTGTAAGATTAGTTCCAAAATGTCCTTTGAAGCAACTATTTTTACATATTTTAAAGGCATCATACATAATAAAATCCTTAATGATCTCTTAAAATATAAAATTTTTAGTAACCTGATTTAAAATGTTAATGTTTAAAAAATATATATATAGGAAACCCAAACGGTTGTATTAAAATATATGCACAATTTTATAGTTAGCATAGGTTGCATGTAACGTTTGAGAATAGTTATTTGAGTTTTTGAGTTAGCTGTGTATTGTTTCAAGTCACCTATAAACTATGACGTTTGTTCAGTTATAAACACGAATACTTGTACATTTTTGAATTACCATAAATAGTTTGGTAATTTTAAAACAAACTGGGTAATTTTTTTTTTTAAATAATATTTTGGTGTTGAGTTATTATTTTACGGTTTAAAAGATTAATATTTAATTTTTATGTATATTTAATTTTTATGTAACATGTTGAATTCGAAATATTTTAAATATTTCGCATTAATTAGATTAAATATAATATAATTTCATTTTACTATTAAATCATCAACTCACGAAGAATGTATGGAATTCAGAGTATTCTCCCCTAATCTTACAAATGTAATGAAATAATAAAACAAAACTGAACGAAGGTAGATGAATTCAGGTTACAGCTTCACTATAGAACCGGAGAATTTATAATAAGGTCTGGCACAATTGGATAAATGGTCGGGGAATTTGAATGAATGGACCCCTTGCGCTCGGGTTGAATGTGTACGGCGTGAGGGAGATGAAGGGGCGCGGTAGATTTGAAACTTGTCCTTTCTTTGTCTTGTCATAATTAGCAGCTCTCTTCATTGTTTGCTTTCTTCTCGTTTCTATCCTCTCAAAGTGGCTTATCGCCATGAATAATGCAAATCCGGGTTGTTTGCAGTCTCTGGAAAATGTTTCGCGCGAAACGCTTCGGTCTATCCGGGTAATGGTGGATTTTAGTGAGGCTTTCCCGGGCTTAGTCGCCCGTCCTGATCCGCACCGGCTTAGCGCAACACGCTGGATTAAATACATACAACACCAGCGCCACTAGCCGTCATATCGTATAACCATCCATCTGCAGTACCACTACTGCTTCGTTCATTCACCGTTAACGCAGTCACAGTTCTCTCTGTTTAATCTCTGTTTTCGCCGTCCTACACAATAATTCTCATCTGAAAGTTATATTCTTTTTTAAACTGTATTAAAAGAATAATAAAAAAAATCTAGGAATTAAGAAAAAATATATTACAAGGATTATATAATAACTTTATTTGTTACGTATTTATCTTTTTTATAATTATATTTTCTAAAAAATAGTTTTATAAAACATTTATTATTAATTTATACATAAAATAAACATTAAAAAAATGTTTTAATACTTTACATATCTTTTAATTATAGAAAAAATTTATAAAAGAAATTTATGTGGAAAAAGGTTAGGTAATTTTTTTATAAAAAATATACTCTGAAGTCTCTTCGTAGAAACTGTTCCTTCCAAAAGTGGAGGAGCTACTTAAAATTGAATTTGTTTCATATACCTTTCAATCCGGACACTTCCATCCATTTTTTCATGTTTCTATCTACTACCGGAATTCTTAGAATTCATCCTTTTTACCGTTAAACCACTTCAACTTCGCACTACCTTTAGTGTTTTCCACATTATTCTTTGTCTCTTTTTCTTTGTATTTTTCCATTAAGAAAAAGAAAAACATTCTTAGTTTAATTACTAATACATTATTTGTGTCAATATATAATCTTTAATATATAATAAACATTATCTCTTGAGTAACTCTTGTTACTCAACCTTTTCTGTTGATAGTGATGATAGATCCTGAATCGTGTATCCCGATAAATTTGATCCTGTATCTAACTAAATAGAGTATTTTCGAAGTAAGCAAGCTAAAATATAAGGCGTTTATTTTGTATGATAAAGGGTTTTTTCTGTTTAATACATCTGTATCTGATCAATACACCAACTTTAACTGGTAATATATATTTCTAAGAAGAGGGATTTGTCAAGACTTAATAATTAAGGTTTAGACTAAATATAGAGCTTATGCAACAATCCACAGATTATAATTGTTTTAAGAATTATTTATACACCTGTAACAACAATGAGAAAATCAAAAGTGTAATTATTCTGTAGTGATATACAATCTGAATAAATTTTGTTTCGGTGTTATCTAGGTTGTGACTTTTACTTTTTTTATGGTAGGTTTAATTTTTGTTACTAAATAAATCAAAATATAGTGTATATGATAGTATATGAGTGTGAATAATAGTGAAAATATGGTACGGTATGGAACGGGAAAGAGTTGTATACATTAGATGAAACATAAAAAGAGGCTAGAATTCTGAAATTTACATATTAGTCAATCTTCTCAGTACAGACATATTTTTTCGGGCATCATACACGTCTTACCTGAATGAAAATTTTAATGTTTTTATTCCATTTCAATTAAAATATTACTTAAGTAATAAGGATTTATCTTCATGAGACATTTTTTATTCATTGGTTACTGTCTCTTTCACTCTCTCTCTAAAAAAAAAAAAAAAAAAAAAAAAAAAAAAAAAAAAAAACACTTTATAAAATGGAGTAATTTTATTTATAAACAATATTAAAATGTTTAAAATTTCCCCCAAAAAAAATTAGGAGTTTATTTTTCAAAATTACTGAAGAAAAAAATTACCTAAAGAAATTTTTCCTGATTATATCTTTGATTTTTCTTTGTTGAAAATTTATTTTGAGAAAAAAACCTAAATAACCTTTGAAACTACTTTATGAAAAACGTTTTTTGGAACTTTCAAAATGCGTTCCAATATTGTTTTGACAAACTTGTTTATTTACAATTTACACACTCGCAGTGAGTTGTAGAAAAAGGTTTTATAAGTAAAATTATCTCAAATATTCAATATCGATAATATTTTTTCTGATTTATTGTTCGGTAAAGAATTTGAGCAAAACCTATAATAGTATAAAATTTTAATTAATTAAATCTGAAATAGATTTCTCAGAGAAAACCTTTTAAAATTTTTTTTTGATGGTATCTCTTTCAGTAATCCGTAAAAAATGTAAACAAACAAGAAATCCTATAAAATTTTGCTTCATTTAGATATGAATAGAAATAATATGAATAATAATAATAGAAATAATTTAGATATGAATAACGTTAAATGGAATATGGGAATAGAATAAAATATTAATTTAAAACGCAAGAGTAAATAAATTTGTAATAGAATGGATGCCTGCATTTTAGCGGCAGAATTAGAAAATTACTGAAAAAAATTGTTATTTATTACAATGATGTATTTTATTACAATTTCAATAAAATAAATTTTTAAATATTGAAACGACTTTATAAAACCAGATGAAAAGCTAAAAAGTTATTTAAATCTCTAGCTATTATTTATATTTCCCTTTCTTTTTTTTTTTGAGAACCAACTCGATTTTTTAGATCGATTTTAAAAATTAAAATAAATTAATCGACTTACCGTAACTTAATTTAGCTTGTAATTTTTATGAGCACTGAAGACGCTGCTGAACAGCTACGTCGGGTCTCTTGTCGGATTTCAAGGAGAATAGTTGAGGAGCGTTGCTATAGATGTTGGGGGATTGGACACCGAGCTGAGTCCTGCTGCGGTCCTGATAGGTGAGAACATTGTTTCAACTGTGGGGTTGCGAGGCATCTACGTAAGGATTTCTCAACGGATGCCAAATGTAATCTTTATAATTCTCGTGGGCATTCTCTCTGAGAACGCGGCTGCAGGACCAACACCAAATAATGAGGTGCTTTTCCTGTGTTTTGGGGAAGATGTGGGTTGGGAACTGTTTTGCCCACGCCCACATTGAGAATCAAACATTTTCTACCCCAAAATTTGTATACTTACTATCTGTTAAAAATAATAATTGTTAATTTAATTATGTCTTAAAAACAATTATTGTTTATAAACGTGACATACACAATTTCCGAGTTAAAATTTACATTTTAAACGAGAGCAATTAAAATGCATATTTAATCGTATTAGAAGTATTTTTATTAAAATTGCTTTCAAATAAATCACAATTGCATCTATTTAGTTATATAACAAAAATAATGACGGCATATTCAATACTCAATACAATAATTAACAATTAAAACAAAGCTTTCAATTGAAAAATTACACTTACATTAATGTGAAGGATGAATCTGATGTGTTTTAACGAGTTTTTTTTTTAATATCAGTCCCGAATTTACTTAAAAATAGCCGTAAATCGCCGCGTTCGGTAACATGCACCCGATTTCTCTATTTTGTTAGCAACGTTGCTACAATACTAAATTCATGTTCAGACAAATACAACGATGGGAATTATATCAGAAATCGTTGAACAATCGACCATAATCCAGGGTAACCATTTTTTATCATAAATATAGGTATCCCTTTATTTTTTTGTACTACCCTAGTAGTATTTATTTAGTTTGAAATGCTAGGAAAATATAATTTTTGCCTTTTTTTTAATCAGCTGTCGTCTTCCTAGATCCACTGAATGCCCCCCAATTTTCTGTGGGCCTTCTACTGCCCCCCTGAAGGCCTCCAGCACCCAAGGGGGTGTTATCGCCCACTTTGAAAACGAATGCTATAAATGATCCGCACCATAAACCCGAATGGTTATTAATTTAAACCTTCAAAATATGAATTCTACAAGAATAATGCGTGATGCTAGCGGAAATTTCTTTTTTCGTGAGTTTTGGGCTTTTCACGACCATAATTTTCAAACCAATGGTAGAAAAGGTGCTAGTAAGGTGCTAGTAACTCATTTGGTGCTAGTAAGTAAAATTGGCTAAATTCAGTTAGCGCCAAAATAATTGCGACAATATCTTCATTTTTATTATGCAATATCTTTTAACTGAGATAAAATAGTTTAAACACAAGCGACATTTTTCATAGCACCCACTATAGTAATAAATCAGTTATAGCAAATCGAAATGAATTTCCTGATCAACTACTGTTTATTTGTTAATAGCAATAACAAAATAAATTTAATTCACAACAATATGTGTTGTAATAGAAACTTAATTTTAAAGTGTTATCAGTTTTACCAAATCGGATTTCAAATGTCTGCAAAATTAACAAACAAATATGACTTCAAAAACTTTACTGTTGTTTCGTAGAATATTTCTCTGTTTGATTAGAAGAAAAATAGGTTTTACAAAAGTTTCAATTTTTTTTTGTGTCGCATATGTGTACGTGGATGCGAGTTGGTGTATGAAATTGTAAACACTGATTTTTCGATATAGCAGTTTCTGAATAATACAAAAATTGAGCTAAAATGAAATAGAAATTAAATTATATATATATATATATATATATATATATATATATATATATATATATATATATTAAAAACACGTTCGTGTTTTTTAAAAATATTTTAACCTACTTCGGTCTCTTAGATGAACTGTTATGTTGGTTTCAATAGTAGGCGGCAGTTTACGCAGATACGGAGTATACTTGATTCTATAATGCGTATGATCAAGGCACGAAAAGTTATAACTAACTTTTAGTAAAAATTTTATGTTGAATTTCGAGAAGCCGAAAGTAGCATATACAAAAGAAGCCACAAAATATCATGTTTCCCGCGCTTTCCTTAAAAATTTAAACATCAAATATATTATTGTTTGAAAAAGTTCTATGTACACTAATGTAGAAAAGAAGAAGATTTAGTTTACATAATGATTTTTTTTAAAGATAGTTTATTGAGAAATTACTGAAATCTATGTTTAATGCATTCTTTCATTTGTCAGACTGTAGTTTTTAAGTACAATCCAGCCGAAGGAAGTAGAAAAATAATTGATTTCTTTTTTTAACAATTAATTTGTTAAATGGCCTTAACAAAAGTCATTAAAGGCCATTAAAGCCACACCATCTGTTATAGCCTGCACAGGCACCAGACTACAATATAAAATGTATACAATATAAACGTACTGAATCCTGAAGAAATTCCTGTAAGAAAAAAGATATAAATTTTTCTCATAATTATTCCGGATAGACGTGAACAATTAAAATTCTGGTGTAATGTTTTTAATTATTATCTTATACATCTTGTACGCAAATATAAACCGTGTAGATTCGTGGATAATGTTTTTCAGATTTTAGGTTGAGAATTATTTGGAAGGAAACCATCAGAAAATATATGAAAGTTCGAAAAATAAATTACTATTATTCGAAGAATATATTTTAACATTAAATATGATTGATAGAATAGAAAAATTAAAAAGAAAAATGGATAAACTAAGGATAATATGGATATTTTTTATGTGTATATATGTAAAATTAAATCCAAACAGAAAAATTATTTAGACAGTTTTTACAACTCATTTTTATAACCAGTGTTAACGGTAAATTGATAAATGGGGTCTCTATCGAAAATTTATTTTTAAAATATGTTGAAAGGTTTTCATCCTTTTTTTTATACATAATAAAATATTTAAATTTTCAGCAATTAAGCTCCTTTCATGTTATTTATTTTTCAAAATCTGAAGTATTCCATCCCATGCTGTCTTAAATAGACCATCCTCTGAAGATATGTCTTATTCAGTGAGCATTTCTTTCATATTATTTTTTATTTTAGTTTTCTGTTTTAGATTTCACTTTTGTAATTTTTTATTTCATATTATGTTGTTTGGTTTATTAAAAAAAAAAAAATTATATGTATTCCACAATCAAGAGTCTTAGCACACTTATTTCGCTTGGAGTAATTTACTTAATTTCTGTAATTCTTTTCTTATTTCCATCTAAAAAGCTGTGTTCTAGCTTTCACGTTACTTACAAATATTTTTTTTATTTTAATTTTTATACGAGATAGAACTATTTATATCTTTAAAAAAAATACTCAAAAAATGAAACAAACCTTTTAAAAAAATTATAACGACGAATTTTTTTAAGAAACGGGAGTATACTAAAAAAATACTTGTTTAGTTGTTTAAATATTGCAATATTTTGAGTTCATCAGTTTTTATCCCTCTCCCGTGGAACCGGACCCGAAACCAGGCATGAACACAGCTCCAGGGGCTGCCATCGCCTCAGACTGCCTAATCGAGAACTGACGTTCTCACCAGACATCCGGGATTCTGTATTTAATTAGTCGCCGTGCCTCTAATGAGTGGACCTCGTAGAGATCCCCCCCCACCTGGACTCTGGTCTTGACGCCACGCCTCAAATGAGGAACCTCAAAGGGATCCCCCACCGTGACAACGGTCTTACTTTGCCCCCCTCATCGATGTCCGATCGGAACACTAAGGGAGTCCCTGTCCAATCACCGGAAGCGTCCCACCACTCCTATTGAATCAATGATTTACAGAATCATAAAAATAGATTTAAAAACGTGGCAATATATGATGGGCTGAAGAAGCCGTCTCAGCGAGCGGTACAATCTCAACTATGTTGTTATTTTCTGTTTGTATTTTATTCATGAATCCTTTACACCACTACTTGTGTTTATCAGGATTTATGTTACACATACTTGCAATGACAGTCTTCAGTCTGATGGGTTCATTAAGCCTTCAGTTATGATATCTAATAAATTAGTTGATTTTTGACTTCCGTACGTTCAGTTCGTGGTTTCTTAACGAGTGTATTTAACAGTGCCGCCTTATGTCGAAGTCAGTTTAGACTAGTATGTTAACTTGCGTTTTTTTGTCGGGTAATAAGTTAAAGATTTTTTCTTTTTCGTAATTTTTCTGCGACTATCTTAGTGCAATATGAACGAGATGGAAACATCTACGTTTTCCGGTCAACATGGCCGTACAATTAAGAGTGGTTCGAGAAATATAATCTACAAAATATGCAGATTTTGTCAAAAGCTAAACTTCGGTAAAGGTCAAAAACTCACTAGTTAAGCATGCGGCATTAATCAGAGGTCAGCACAAACCATATGTAGAACAGCCAAGGGATGCGATAGTAACGACAGTTGCGTTCATTTTGAAACGTCAGGGAAAAATAGGCCACGAAATGCAAATCTGTTACTGGACGATTTCAACCGTCATGTATTGCGCAGAATCATATATCAGTACTACGATGATAATGAAATCCCTACCGTTAAGAAAGTCAGAGAGGAACTACGGGGAAAAGTGGATGTAAATTTATCATCTACTACCGTTCGTCGTATTTTAAAAAAAATTGGATTCTGTTATAAAAAATAAAGATGCTCGACATTTCTTAATGGATAAATCTGATATTCCAATAAAAAGAATTGAATTTTTAAGACGTTTCACAAATTAAAAGCGTTAGGTGATGATCAACCCATACTTTATATAGATCAGATGTGGGTTAATGAAGATTATTCTCATAAAACATACGGCAAGATTCGAAGAAAAATGGAGGGATTAAAATATCCATCGAAAAAGGCGGTCGTTTAAAAGTGCGTCATGCAGGTTCGGCTAAAACAGAGTTCATTAAAGAAAGTAAATTTGTCTTCTGCAGTAAATCAAAAACGGTTCAGATAGATTATCATTCATAAATCAACAGCAACAGTTAAAAATCGGTTTACAAATGCCTTTTTGAATTATTTAAAAGAATGGAGCGTAATAATAATCGATAACGCAAGTTATCATTCCGTTGCGATGAATGAAGTTCCCACCAACGACTGGTGGAGATGAACGTAAACTGTATGAAATTGATGTTATAACCAACGAATAAGAACATTCTGTTATTCGCGTATCGCCATATCACTGTCAATATAATGCGATAGTTTATATGGGCGCAAATGAAAAGTTAAATCGGTGACCGAAATCGAACTTTCAAATTGACAGACATTAAGAAATTAATTAATGAGGAATTAGAAAATGTTATGGCAGTGGACTGGGAAAAAAACAGAGGACTGGGACTGCGTTTTGCATTTCAAAAAAACATCGAAGACGATTACCTCAATGAAGTCAAGAAGGAGATGATGTAATAGAATTTATGATGTAATTCATCAGAAATCTTCAGGAATCAGTTCCTGACGAAAATTATTTTGATACTTCAGACAACAATGATGAAGAGGATGAGGCTTGGCTGAATGACTACCAGATTAAATACTGTAAGTAATAGTTACGAACAATTTTTACCAATTTTTGTATGATTTTAAACTAAGGGCCTTAACTTTATTTATTTAGACATCTATTTATTTTTCACAGTTGAAATAAAATATGAAAAATAAATCATGTCTAACCAGTAACTTTTTTTTTTTTAATTTCAGTATTATACTAGATTGTATAATGTTTACTGATGTGATATTAATGGCTTTTTGTAATCTGGCTTTTAATAATCTTTTTTTAATTATTTTTTACAGTTGAATTTTGATAGAAATATTGTGAATAATTGTAAAAATAAAAATAAGTTATATGAAAATAAAAAGACCAACAATATTTACAAAAATTATAATCTATATTATTAATGACGTATAAAGTAATCTGATAAAACTGTGTGAAAGGCAATAGGCCTACGTGTCGCTGGTCTCTATAGCAACGAACGGATACACGCTCAACTACTAGTTGCGATTGTACTTTTAGAATGATCATACCTCAATTAAAAGGTTAATATTAAATATTTTCAGCCTCTTCATCATGTTTCCAACTTCGATACGGTCTTGTGCGATCTTTTGCCGATGTATTTGTACATTCGGTCCCGTGTCTTAACATCAATTCAACGAGCCTTTGGTGTCTTTTTCGTGGGCGATTAAAATCGAGTGGTATCCATTCAATTGCTAATTTATTCCATATACCATCGTATCTATAAAACAACTTGTTTTGACGGATTGACTGACTGATTAATCCACGTTTAGCAAAAACTACTGAAGATAAATTGAAGAAAAAATTTGTATACATGTTCTTACGGTGTGTACACTCCTAGAAAGGATTTTTTGAAATTCCGTGTTTAAGGGATTAAAATGAATTAACAATCAAATTTATTATTTTTTTATTTCTCAGTAACATATAAAACTATTAACTTGATTTTTTGGTGCGTGTAATCTTTATGTGAGTATTTAAAAATTAATTTTTAAATATGTTTTTGAAATTCCGTGTTTAAAGGGTTTAAATGGATTTTGAATTTTTTTTGAAACCCGGCTAACATCTTTAAATTTCTCGGAAAAAATTGAAATATCAAATTGATTTTCGGTGTAAATTTCATTTAAATGCCTAAAAAACAATTTCTAGAATTTTCGAAATTCGAGAGGTGAAAAAAGGTAAAAAGGTTTTGAACAATGCTTACAAATTATTCCATTAACGATTATACTAAACGATATATTCTCTACATTGGGGGATTGCAGGTAAATATCTAAAACCTATTTTTGGGGTTTTGAATTTCGATTTTTTAAGGGGTTGGTGGTGTAAGGCGCGGCGACTCAATAAACACAGCCACTGCCATTGTTACTGTATGTGCGACTTGAGTGGCTGCTTCCGATTACTTTATTAAAAAAATAATTTTTCTTTAAATTGACCGCGACGGGTAACGCAAGTATTCCGCGTATACCATATATCGCGGGCGAAGCCGCGAGTATATGTTTATTTAGCGAGTAGAACATATATATAAATTATGTGTAATGCAAAACGCGCTTTTATTACAACAATTATCTTTTTTATTTATGAAATGTAATTTATGCGCCTTAGTGTTTATATAAAGCAGCAGTTTACTTACGTATATAAAAAGAAAAAGGTTTTTGTGTAGTATATTAAGTTCAGGTGCACGCTTTCATTTCCCTAACTCTAATAGATTTGAAAATTACATTTGTTGTTTAGTGTATTTCAACCATCTCAACTCCTTATTTTGGCACTTTGGGTACAGTTTCTCAACAGTTCGAAAACTTCTCACCAACTACAAGGTTTTTTCACTTGATTAGAAAATATAGATAGTAAAAGAATAAAAAATTCTATCGTTTGTTTTCTTTTACTGTTTATTTTTTGTTTTGTTTTTTGTCTGGTTGGAATAAAAAATGAAGAAATTAAAGGAAAACTAAGAAGAAAATATTTTTGATAGAATCTGAAAATAGAATAGAGGAACAGAGGATAGAGAATGTACCATTAATTTTTATTATAGAATGCAGCGGTATAATTACGCTTCATTTGCTTACCATTTATTGTCTACTACAAATAGCAAAGGACAACAGAGATTGTAAAGTGTGTAAAGAGATTGTAATTCTGCAATCTCTTTACAGATAATAAAGTAAGAACGATGTAGAATATAATGCACTGCTAAGAGATTGGCAAATAATAGAAAGTAACGGAGAAGTGCATCAAACCAGTCAAACGACTCGGGAAGCAATCTAAAAACAGAATGAACCTTATCTGGATTCGATCTACAGTCTCATACGTCACCCTTTAGCGAGAAGGATTTATAGGACGTAAACAAAATGTTCCGTGTTCAGAAGTGATTTTTACCTGGATTCCAAAGCCAGTCAACAAAGTGTCTTGATTTATGTCTCTTAGCGCATCATGTTACACTAAAATTATATAAGGCTAACAAATAATTATTAGATCACGTATTATAACTTTAAAAATTACAAGTACTTAAATTTATTAATTAACGTCTAAGAATTTGCAAATGAAATGTAAAACTATTTTAGTATTTTTAGTTAAAAGTTTAAATTTTAGTATATATTTGTTTTGGATCATTAAAAGAAGTCCATACATGACGTTAGCAGTAGAATTAGATATATAATATGGCGTAAACGAAATAGTAACTACTTGGACATGTAGGTTCAAATGATAGCTAGTGTATTGCAGGTTTGTGTAGTTTGATCTTTCCATGTATTTTTTTTGTAAAAACACACAATTTTAAGTATATTATTTTAGTGAATAATTCACCACTAAAAGGCTCCCGTTTCATGGGAGTCTCATTTCTAGCTTATGAAAAAGAATTAGACTAATCACGATGAGATTTACATTTAAACATACAAACTTCCGCATGAAAGGCACAGATTTATCATTTCGTTCCAAGTATTCTGCATACAGGTGTAATTTTTATTATGAATGAAAAGTTTTAGCTTTCTACATTTCATAGTTTTCAAATTATAGAATGTAGTATTTTTTTGTCTTCAGTCATTTGACTGGTTTGATGCAGCTCTCCAAGATTCCCTACCTAGTACCACTCGTTTCATTTCGATATCCCCTACATCCTACATAACAAACAATTTGTTTTAATATTCCAAACATGGCCTGCCTAACAATTTTTTCCTTCTACCTGTCCTTCCAATGTTAAAGCGACTATTCCAGGATGCCTTATATGTGGCCTATATGTCTGTCTCTTCTTTTAACTCTGTTTTTCCATATGCTTCATTCTTCATCGATTTGCCACAACACCTCTTCATTTGTCACTTTATCCACCCATCTGATTTTTAATATTCTCCTATAGCACTACATTTCAAAAGCTTCTAATCTTTTCTTCTCAGGTATTCCGATCGTCCAAGTTTCACTTCCATATAAAACTACGCTCCAAACATGTACATTCAAAAATGTTTAAATCGATTTTTTATGTAAACAAATTATATTTCTGACTGAAGGCTCGTTTCGCCTGTACTATTCGACATTTTATATCGTTCCTGCTTCGTCCATCTTTAGTAATTCTAAATAACCTAAATAACAAAATTCTTCTACCTCCGTAATCTTTTCTCTTCCTATTTTTACATTCGGTGGTCCATCTTCATTATTTCTACTACATTTCATTACATGTAAAAAAAACATTGCGATCTAATAAAATTTGATGTGTTGGGATTTTAAGAACATTGTTCGAGTAGATTTTATAGATTTACAAGACTAATATAGATTTTACTAAAACATTTAATAAAAAAGTAAAATTTAAAACGAGTTCCTTGAAATAATAACCAGAGGACTGAAAAATAATTTAATATTAAAAGCACATCAAAAACATTTGTTTACATTACAGAAAATTTCTTGATTGCTTTTCGTTATTTTTAATTTAAAATTAGTTGAGTATATTTTTTTTAAGCAAGTTTGAAATCTTTATTACGTATAAATTTATTTGTGTTCTATTAATAATATTATAAGCTTTTATTTAACTTGCTTTATTTATAATCAAATCTTGCAACTGCTATATCTTTTGATCTATCGTATGAAAATCAATGAAATTTGGTACACGTATGTAACTTCGATGTATAAAAATAAATATTTTTACTTTTTTTAAATCTTAATAAACAAACAAACTTGAACAAACAATAATATTCAGATATAAATATTATTAAGAATATTTTTTTGGATGTAAAAAGTTTATTGTTCATTAAGACTTAAAAGTAAAAAATACAAAATAAATTACAAAAATATATTTGATTACATATAAAAAATTATTTTTAAAAAAGCTTTTATTTTACTAATATTAATATTAACATTAATAAAAAAAAGGAAACAAATTAGAAAAACCCTCTAAAAAGTAAAACATAAGAATTAAATCAAATTGAGAGTTTTAAAGAAAGAAAAAATAATATATTAACAAATATAAAAATGCACTGAAAAGTAAAAAATAAATTTTATAAATTTCTAATAAATAACCAATAAATTAATGTAATAATTATTAAATTTTAAAATTAAAAGTTATGAAAATATTTATTTTTTTAAATTTATTTGTTATTTATTCGATATTTATATAATTTATTTTTTACTTTTCAGTGCATTTTTATATTTGTTAATATATTATATAATTTTTTTTAAATGATCAATTTGATTTAATTCTTATTTAGAGGGTTTATCTAATTTGTCTCCTTTTTGCATTAATATTAGTTAAATAAAAAAATAATAATAAACAATAATTTTTTTATGTAATCAAATATATTTTTGTAATTTTTTTGTATTTTTTTTTAAATTTTTAACTGAAATTATAGCCTGTAAATTTACGGGAAAAATTAAAAAAAAAATTTAAACGATCGATTATCTAGCTACTAATTTATTACATTAAATAAAAATGATTTTTAAGTATAATTAGAAGAAATGATTCCAGCCATTTTGTAAATGTAAGTTATATTTAAAAAAATAATTTAAATAAAAATTTTATATTGAAAATTAACGTGTTACTTGGTTGTTAATAGCTCATATATATAAAAATGACATTTTAGAAAAAGGCAAAGTAAAATTAATTTATTTTTAATTCGTCGTATTTAAAATGTAAAAAGTGTTGATAAAAATAAGAAAATGTAGTTACAAGATGACATCGTTAAAACGCTCGTTAGTGTGTTGGGTATTTATTGTGTTGGTTTTTTGAATGCTTCTACCGGATTTATAGCTGTTGAGACGGAAGGGCGGATTATATTTTAAGGGTCAGGAACAGAAACTACGACTTAACTGACAATCCAGAACCTTTCACACTTCACAAGAAAATTCCCTTACAATTTTTCAATGACAAATAAAATTATACAATGTATGAATACTTTTTGATCTTAGTAATATTTATTTAGTACTGTACGTAAGCTATTCACGATATAAATAGACTTTTTAAACCTACAGAATTTTTAAAATTGAAATATGTATTAAAAACTTCCATAAAAAGATTGCAATTAGGATAATTATTTTTCCTGATTTTTTTTCTTCGTGCTAAAAGACGGTAAAATATTAAAATTTTCTTTCAATGTAATACAATTTGACATTAACGGATAAAACGACAGTTCTTTTGCCCGGTTTTGAAAATGCGTTTTTAATTAATTTATTTTTCCTTTTTATATTTGGATATTAAAAATTTTTCATCTACGTAAAGCGCATTAAGTACTACGTTGGTAAAACGTTTTTAATGGTAATATTATGTATGAATTATACCTTCACCATCATAATTCATTTAAATCAATTTCACAGATATCTGAACTTATAGTCTGAATATATCCGTAAAATAACTAAAGTTGTCTCAATTATGTTATAAAAAACACCATTTTCATGATATATTTACATTCCATAAAGAAAGTCGAATACAATTAGTCCATTATTAGTTTAATTATTATCATGATTATTTAAAAAAAATAATCGAATTACTCAAATTGATTATTTTAAATAAAATTACGCGATTGGTTACCTTTCTTGACGTTACGTTAAGTTTAATCATGAATTAAATTAAAAACAATAACGACGGATATTTCATATTTACTAAGTATAGTTTTCAATATTTTTATATTTAATAAAAAAAGTGATAGACGTCCAATAATAATGCGACTAACACGCAAACCCTTTTTTCCAGAAGTATTCTGAAATATTGACCTTCATCTGGTACAAAGGATGAATTTTGATTACGACTTTAACATTTTTTAAATCTAATCGGCCGAAAAAATAATTAAAGCAAAAACCGGATTTCGTATGAAATATTTTTACTCATCAGAATTCTGGCAGTCTGAATGTGTGCGTGTATTTTGGTTTGCATTTACTTGTTACATCCAAAATCAGATTATACATCATTAGTGAAATACGAAAAAAATTTGTCTTACACTCGCTTATTGATCTTCATAACTTAGGCATTCATTCCTTAGTTAAAATTCCTAGAGGATTCTATCAATCAATCAAAAAGTGTTTGGATGCTATTATTCGGAAATATTCTTTTGTAATGCAGTAATATGTTTTATACCGTAATCATATATGTATATTTTATGTTAATATGTTGTTAACCTAATTGGGAATTACAATGTTGATAATAATACTGTTTATTATATTATGATTTTACTGCACGTATAACATATGTATTAATTTTATTAGCTATACTCTTATATAATTCATACAAGATGTCACCATTAAAAATTATATTTCTATATGTATATGTTTTATTACATATATAAATAATATTCCATTTCTAAATAATGAACATTTAATCATTTTAAATAAATTTAATAATTATAATGAAAATTAAAAATGTTATATGCATAATGGAAAAGAACAAAAAAATACATTTTTTAGATATTTAAATTGAGAAAACCCACAACGAATAGTGTTACAGTACATTAAATCCTAATCACTCATGGTTACAAAAAATTACTATATTTAAACCTGATTTTTAGAGTTAACATTATAAAACAAATAATGATAATAAACTGTAAAAAGAAATAAACGAAATAAAACAAATAATAGTATTTTATGATTTGGATGATAAAACTGTGGAAAAGGATATAAAAAACAGAATATAAAGTAGCATGATAGTTTTGCAAAATTGCAACAAGAAAAAAACACACGAGGTTAGTAATAGTTGTTTTCTAGAATACAATATACAAATAAAATAATAGAAAAAATTACTAATGTTTATGATAAAAATGAATGTAAAAAAAAATCATATAAACCATATAACCACATTATAAAATGTTTAAGGAATAATAAAAACGATGGAGAAGTTTTAAGGGGAATATATAAAGTCAAATGTAATGAATTTAATAAAATTTATATCTGTAAAACTAAAAGTTAAAAAAAATCTTTATAGAACATTACATGCTTACAGAATTAGAAATTGAGGTGTGTCTAATATGGCTGATCATTTGTTTTAATGTAAGCGTAGTATTACTGATTATAAAAATAATTTAGAAATTTTGTAAACTAGTAATAACAATAAAAAAATAAATATTCTTATAAGATACATTTATAAATTTATAAAAAGCGAGAAATGATTAACCAATAGATCGTATTTGAAGATGATTGTTTTAAATAAAGAAATTGTGGGATTTAGCAGTTGGCAGCAATGTTTACGAACATAGCTGTGTGACATTTTAAATTTGCATCATTCCAGTAATGACAGTGGAATTGTGTTATAAACCATTTTTTGGTAGAAAATAAAGTTTATGTTTGAGTTTATTTTCGAAATTTTTACGTTTTTATTTCGTTTTTGTTTTTGTTTTTGTTATTTGTTGATGTAATTAAAGATTGTGTATCGACTGATGTTGCGGAATCCCGTGAAAGTCAACTGTTTGTATTTGTTTTTTTAGGTTATTACGTTACTGTGTTTGGCGGTTAGTTGTTTTTTGAATAAATAAATAAATACGAGCGCGCGCGCTCACACACACTAGACAGTCAGAGCTTGCTTAGCACGTTCCTCCTGTCTAGCCAGGATCCCCGATGTGTTCTTTAACTCATGGTTCCCAGAATAATACTTATAAATAACAAATAAAGCCTGAAAAGATCTCTTTCCTCCATCGTTTTCCTCGTTCTTGACGTAGAAGCTCTCATTTCCATTCCATTTCCGGGCATGACATATACGAACACACTTATATCATGGCCATGATATGTCCATGATCGAGAAGATGTCCGTGTATCAATATGTCCATGATTATAGCTAAAGCCATTTCTATTTTATTTGACCATGGTAGTTTTATAATAATATCAGTAAGAACTTGTGAGGAATTTAACTGCAAATCTCTTGCAGCTCGAGACGGCGTAGCATTCTTCGTCAGCATGGTTTTGAGAATCACCCACCGGGTTGGTCTAGTGGTGAACGCATCTTCGCAAATCAGCCGATTTTGAAGTCGAGAGTTCCAACGTTCAAATCCTAAAGGCAGTTACTTTTATACGGATTTGAATACTATATCGTAGATACCGGTGTTTTTTGGTGGTTAGGTTTCAATTAACACACATCTCAGGAACGATCGACCTCAGACTGTATAAGACTACACTTCATTTACATTCATACATATCATTCTCTGAAGTAATACCTTACGGTGGTTCCGGAACTAAGCAGAAAAAGAAAAGAAAAAAAGCGAACTTTACCTTTATACAGTTTACCCGTAAATGTAAAATTGAGTGTAAACCGTATAAAGTGTTAACTTTTTTTGGACGGTAACCTTATGAATCGTCCAGAAAAAAATTATTACTGACAATTTATATTAGTCAGTAATAACTGACTAATATAAATTTATTAGTCAAATAAAGACTAGTTGTTAAATTTATATTATATTCAAATATTAATCCAATAGGAAGAATCTGTATTGAGTACATTTAAATTTTGAATGAAGATAGTAAATTTTTATAAAACTAAATACGATGTACGCGAAGCTGAAAAATTTAATTTGTTATCATGAAGTTTGTGGATGAGGATGGGTTTCAGCAAAAATCTTTAATGGAAAAGATTTTATTAACTAGTTTTCTTTTTTGTTAATTTCAAAATGATGGTCTACAGTTGTTTTTGTGATTTATTAAAAGTATTCTGTAAGTAACTTTTCCAATGTTTTTGTTATATACTAATTTGAAAACCAATTTCTATATATGTAAAATATTCAACATATGGTACTAGTTTTCTAAGAAAAGAATCCAATTTTATGTTCATCCCACCCCATCAAATGCACTCATCATTAATTCTCATCGTACAGCAAGATTGGTTGAGCATAATTTTGTGCGTTTTTCTTCCTCATACATAATATGTGTTTTCAAATTAAATCAGTTTCTCTATGTTCTGATTACTGACTCCAGCTCTTTAATAAAATTAAACGTACCATTAAAGGTTTTATATTCGAAGTAAGAACTTCTCAGTATTCTATAGCAGTTATATGTCAGTTATGGTCCTGCGTTCTATAACTTTCAAAATAACATTAAACGAGTCTTGTTTTAATAAGCCAAATGAGTAACAATTTTTGGAATTTACTTCTTTCTCTCGTACAAGATCTCTGCGGTGATCAGTTTTCCAAATAAATACTTGATTAATAACCCAGGCAGCCGAAAGTAAAATACCTACTCGGTAAGTTTTTTTACTTTTACTCTTCTTTCTTAAATATTTTGCCAGTCAGCGTTGGGTATTGTTTCCTTGCATATTTAAAGATAACATAATTTACTTGACCTCTGCCGTTTTATAAAAAATAAAGTTAAAAGTTAAGTTTTCTTATTCTAATGACTTTTTACCGCGGTTTAATGTGTCAAATTAATTAGAGTGAACTAAAGAATATGCTGCTGGAAGTTTTTTTTTTAATTTTTAATACAAATTTAAGTAAAATATTTGGAAGTTAAATTAGTGACATTTTTAACAACAGCAAACTTACATATCCTACTTAATTAATATTGTAATAATACGAAAAACCCTTTTAAAAAAAATCATACCTGATTAATACAAAAAATGACATCACAGATTACTTACTTAATTTATATTCTTCTCTTTACTAAAACTACATACGATTTATGCAAAAACAAATTATAGATCTTTAAAAAAAATGTTCTTAAACATTAATTTTGAAACAAAACTATTTCGAGATCTAATATTTACTAAAAAAAAAAAAAAAAAAGTGTAGATAGAAGTAATAACATTAATTCACTTTTGATAGGGAATTTCGATAGAAAATTTCTTCTTACAATTGTAAGATATCTCACAGAAAAATGTAACTTTTATTTAAAATTTATTAAAATTTGAAGATTTTGAGTCCCGGCGGGGCCGTCTTTTTGGGGGTATCCCTGTTAGAGGCAAAGCACAAAGGACCGAGTCCCGGTTGCTGGATGGTTTAGACCGGGAACGGCATAGCCGGGCCTGGCGTTTCCCTCATCTGACGGCTAGAAACCAAGGCATCTCCCGACCACCTCACGACCACCAAACACCTCTATCCACAATCTAGATGGTTTGATTAGTCTTTCACCCCTATACACAGCTCAGACGATCGATTTGCACGTCAGAATCGGTGGGGACCTCCATCAGGGTTTCCCCTGACTTCGTCCTGGCTAGCATTTAAATCCATATAAAAACAATTGTCCTTACAAGGACTCTAACCTTAGAACTCCGGACTTAGTAAATCAGTTGATTTTGCGATGACGCGTTTAACCGCTTCTCTAACCCGGCTGGTTTGTCTTGCTATTAATTAGATTAAATTTTAGGGTAATGTAAAATGTTATATTTATCCTCTTTTGATAATTTAATATCTTTATAACATACCTCACAAGTTTAATACTATTTTGATACCGATGAACATTATATTTATCTTGTAGCAAGAGATCATCCAATAACTAAACATTTTTTTTCTTAAAACGTTTTCTCGTTTCTTTTCTTTTTTGACAGTTAAATTCTATAAAAATATGAAAATTTCATTTTCACGAATAGTAAGTTTTACTTAAAAGGTTTACATTTTTATTAATAAAAGTTTTATAAATATAAATTTTAAAATAGTTTTATGTACATATATATATGTGTGTGTGTGTGTGTATGCGCGCGCGCGTGTGTGTTTTCCTTCTTTATAAAGACACATCTCAAGCTGGATGGTCAAGATGGCTTGACACAAGTCAACTAGAAGTAGGCTAAACAATTGAAACTTATTGTTGTATACTTTTTTTATGTTTTATATCATATTGCTGGACATGAGTTTATTTACTTTCGGAGTAGGAAGTAACTTCAGAAGACTTATAGAAGGTATGGGATAAAATTCTGGAAAATTTTGATTTTTTTGAACGTCTTTTTTTAATAATTATATTTTTATTAAAAGTTTTTTTCGAAAATATATTTGTAGTTTATTAATCTTTTTTTTTTTAACCATTACTGTCAGCGTGATTATTTTTTAATATCCAACAGACTTTCGTAAAGCTAACCAATACGAGTTTTCTTATTTTTGTTTATTTAAATTTGATGTAATGATTTAAACAAAAGCGAACAATTTTTTTTATGTTTTTTTTCAAGCATGCAATATCATCTTCATACTATTTATTTTTCGTTTATTTGGATTAAATAAACGATACATTTTTTGTCATTAGGTTTCTTCACGAAATAATTTAAATGAATACTAAAGTGAAATAACGAGGGGAAAATATGTTAATATACTATAAATATCTTCTGGTACAACCATATGGAGGCAAATTCACAGTTTTATTTAGAAAGCAAAAAACAAAACTACTGGCATTGAATTTCCTAGAAATTGAGCCACAGTCATACAAAGCATTAACTGTAATCCACTTATTGTTAATGTAAAGATGTAACAAAGATTTTTAAATAATTTTATTTATGATTATTATTTTTTATTTATAGTCGTATCAACAATTAAAGTCATCAGCGACCAACAGAGTTATATTTGTTAAGTGTAACTATACTGGTAAATATGCCTCTTGAGAAGTCTCAGGACAACCGTTCCCGAGAAATTGTAGTTTATTGAAACCTACCACCAAAGAACACCGGTATCCACGATTTACTATCCAAAAGCCTACTTTAAAAGAAATAAAAGCCTGCTTTATTAGAAATTAAATCTTAGAACTCTCGACTTCAAAACTGGCTGATTTACGATAACGAGTAAATAGTTTACCACTAGCAACCCAGTAGGGGTTTTTAAATAATTTTAAGCTGTTATTCGGAGCTTGTTTTTACTTCCTTGTAAAAGTAAAGGAATTATTGTGATAAAAATTTCAGTTTTCAGATTTCAACAGAAATATCCACTTTGGCTAATTTCGGCGTGACGTCTTTACGTACGTATCTTCGCATAACTTAAAAACGATTAGTTGTAGGATGTTGAAATTTTAGATTTAGAACTGTTGTGACATCTAGTTGTGCATCTCCCCTTTTGATTGCAATCTACTGAACCAAAAGTGTCCAAAAAAGCTCAAAATCCAAAAAAAGAAGGATTTTCGACTTCTTTTTTTTCATTTTAATTTTCAGAAATTTTTTAATTTAAATATATTGATTTATTAGTAATTGTTAACCGCTGATTGTAAAAAAATATTTACGATAAATAACAATTCAATTATTATAAAATTAAAATATGAAAAATATCAGAAGTTATTAACGAAATAAAATTTGATATAATTTCATTTAAAAAAAAAAAAAATGTGTATATGTAATTTAATAGCCGTCAAGGAAGTCATCTAGTGCCCACATCGGATTTTTTTCGTAAAATAGAAACACAGTATAACACATATTTCTTGGAAGATATTATAATATTTAAGATACTTTAATGTTTCTCCATAACAAATATACATCAATATGATTTTAAAGAAATCTAAATCGAGAGCGATTTTTTTTTGTAAGTATTTTTCGTTACTTGTAGCATTTTAAATAATTTACTAATTCTTACAGTCCAATTTTGTTTTTCGTTACAATTACAAGTAATGATTTAAAGAATTTTAAATCAAATCATATGTTTGACCTGTAAAAAAAACAGGTATAATTTGTATAATTAAAAATTCTTAATTTAAAATTGGTATTTGGATTTCGGATCTTTAATAACAAATTTTAATTTTTCGGATTTATTAAGTAAATCTTCGTAAGTTAAATTTAATTCTTGCATGTCTTCTTTTATTTTTTTGATCCATAATGGCGGATTTTTTAAAGACCAAAATTGATCGATAATTCTGTTAGTAATCCTATCCTGCGGTAATCTTAACAAGTGTGCACAGAAAGAAATTCGCTTCTTTTTCATAGTGTTAATTAAGGATTCCAAGTTTTCGTACAGAAATTTATTAGGCGATAATCTGTACTGATTTTCGTGTTATTTTTTTAGTTTATTCAGGTTCTAAGAATCCTGCGTTTAACTTTAAGCAAAGGTTCAGTCTTATTTTTCTGATATAATCTAAATAAAGTCTCGCGCGAGCGAGACTGGTTTAACCGCAGTTCTGTAATGTCTAATTTTAGTGTTAATCGAGAGCGATTTTTTTTTGTAAGTATTTTTGGTTACTTGTAGCACTTTAAATAATTTAATTTTAATTTAAGTCTTTCAATCCAATTTTGTTTTTCATTACAATTACAAGTAATGATCTCTCCAAGATATTTAAATTTTTCTACAAGTTCTACTTTGATTTCATTAATATTCACAGAATTAATCACTAAAGGATCTATAGCCTATTTGTCTTTTTTATATAAAAAAAATAGCAAGAAAAGTGTAACCACTTACAAAAGCAAAAAAAAACAAAAAAAAACAGAAGATTCAAAATTTCTTCAACTATAAACACCCGAACTGTTGTTTTTCGTCCCTCTTATACCACTGCATTTGAAATGGGAAAGTTGATAGAAATAAGATGGAACAGTGAAGCAAGTGATGAGGGAGTACATCTTGCTATTAACAAGAACTTACTTTCAAAATACATTATGTAGTCATGTTACCCATTTGAACAAAAATATTAAACTAATAAGTATGATGCACAAGATGTGGTATTAATGAAGTATTATTAGTTTTCAAAAATAGTATATATATTTTATGTATATAAATGTAATGTGTATTAATGATGGTACTTTTAAAGTAGTATTAAGTCTAAGTAATAATAAGTAACTATGTAATATTTTATTGAAAGTCTTTATAGTTAATTTTTATTTAAACCAATATTACTGTTATAAGAAATAGCTTTTGAACTTAGCAATGTTTCTAAAATAAACCAATCTTTGTATAACATACTCTTTTTACTTCCTTGTACGAAGTAAAGGAGGTATTGTGATCGCGAAAAATTTCGATTTCCAGATTTCAACGGAAATATCCATTTTGACCATCCTGATTTCATTTTGACTAGTTTCGGCGTGACGTCTGTGCATCCGTATGAATGTACGTACGTATGTATCTCGCATAACTCAAAAACGATTAGCCGTAGGATGTTGAAAATTTCGATTTAGGACTGTTGTAACATCTAGTTGTTCAACTTCCCTTTTGATTGCAATCGACTGGACCAAAAAAGCTCAAAATCCAAGAAATTTGGACTTTGAACTTTTTTTAACTGCAGTAATAAGCCCTCATTGAGAGTTTTTTTAACGATATATCATACTTGGTACTTATTTTCATTGGTTCCAGAGTTATAGCCAAATAAAATTTTAATTAATGAAGTATTAGGACGTTACAAGTGGAAGGCACATCGGTTCGAATCAGACTTCATTTCCTTTTTTTAAATTTTTTTATAATTTAAAAATATCAATTTATTAATAATTATTAACCTCGGATTGTGAAAAAAACTTTTACGATAAATAATAATTCACTAATAACAATAAAAAAAGAAATGAAAAAACATCAGATGTTATTAATGAAATAAAATTTTATGTACTTTTCATTTTAAAAAAGTTAATATATGTAATTTATTAGCCGTAAAAGGAAGTCATGTGGTATCCACAACAATTTTTTTTTTTATTTACCTTAAACCCTATTCAATGAAAATGAACCAAAAGTTCATTCAACTTAACACATTCATAAATTAAAAACATTTATTAATAAATATAATAATTTAGTTATAATTAATAATAAAAATCCTTATCCTAAAAAAAAAATATTTTTTTGCAACTTTTATTATATATAAAAAAATTCGTGTTGAATTGTTGTTGGAAATATATATTGTAAAAAAATAAGGCCGTTTGGGAATAAGATTTGAATAAGTCACTTGGTTACATGGAGAGTTTGTAATTTATTATACCGTAGAAGATAGGGATAGTTAAACATTTGTAAAAGGTCAGTAGGGCTAACAGAAGGCACTACCCGTTTCGTATAAATATGGTATTGTATTGTGGGTGACACAGTAAACATTTAGGATATATCATTCTGGGGTATTAGGAGGTGTAAATATCCGCACCTGATACCCCGACCGACCGAAACAAACTCCGCTGTAGGCTGTAGCATGCATTATGAAACGAGAAATTCTCTTCTTGTATAAACTGTTTAAATTTATTCCTCCGTTCAACTGCCGGTCTAATCATCAAGAGAAATATAATTTATTTTAAGTAAACCACCCTTTCGCACGAATATATATTATACAACGATGAATAATTTAATACTTTCTGCCGGCTTAAATATTCATGAATTTTATGTCTATGTCAAATTAATTTCGATTAACACATGTAATTGAAATATTAAAATAAAATGTATTGATGAATGTTTAGTTTCAGAATCAATGGCTTGGTTATACGGTTAAGGTTATACGTCTTCTAGCGAACGCTAATGATTAATTACATCTTAGGAGTTGCGTTTGTGCAACTACTGGCATAATTAGGAAGAAATCCAGGTACGTGTATTCAGTACTAAATTATTAATAGCCTAAATATTTTATTTGTTTGGATGTTTATTAACATACTTATTAAGTACTTATATTGTAAGTGTTTACATTATATATCCTGAAGCGCTTCGTGTATAATAACAAAAGTACTAGAAACAGCTGTTTTTTTTGTCCGAGGTTATTATTAAAGAGGTTTATTAAAGTCTGAGGTTAATCCGAAGATCCTGGGTTCAAATCGCAGTCAAGAATTGCCTTAATCTCTAAAGATTTCTGAACTTTATTCCCTCAAGTAAGCTCTCATGAATGGCGGCATTTCACTATAAAAATTGGCTTTATCTCCCTTCTTTCTAACATCATGAAACACTGAGAAAGTGGGCATAAAAAGTATGTAATTTTAGATAATGAAATAAATAAAATTAAAACATAGGATTATACAAAATGGCATACAATTAATCAATGAGTGCTTAATTACTTTCTTTCTTACCTAGAAGTACTTCTAGGTAACAAAAAACAAACACAATAAAATTAACAAGATAATAGACAAGATTTATGTAACTAAAAAAAAAACTGGTGTGGACACTACATGACTTCCTTGTATAGCTTTATTAAGTTACATATACACATTTTTTTTTTTAATGAAAAGTACATAAAATTTTATTTCATTAATCACTTCTGATGTTATTTCTTCTTTTTTTTATTGTAATTATTGAATGTTTTTTTGTAATAAAACATTTTTTACAATCAAAGATTAATAATTATTAATAAATCAATATATTTAAATTAAAAAAAAAGTTAAAAAAAAGGAGATGAAGTCGGATTCGAACCGATGTGCCTTCCCCGAAGATATTTAATTAAAATTTTATTTGGCTGTAACTGTGGAATCAATGAAAATAAGTACCACTTATATCGTTGAAAAGCTCTCAATGAGAGCTTATTACTATAGTTAGAAAAATTTCAAAATCCAATTTTTTTCTTATTTTCGGCTTTTTTTGTACACTTTTGGTCCAGTCGATTGCAATTAAAAGGGAAGGTGCACACTATTGTTATAACAGTCCTTAATCCAAAATTTAAACATCCTGCGACTAATCGTGTTTGAGTTATGCGACATACATATGTTCATACGTACGTATAGAGTCACGCCGAAACTAGTCAAAATGGATTCAGGGATAATCAAAACGTATATTTCTGTTGAGATCTGAAAACCGAAATTTTTCCTACGACAATACTTCCTTTATTTCATACAAGGAAGTAAAAATGTTAAATCATGGTAATTCGTAACATATTGGCCGAGTGAATAGATAAAAATAAATATAGGTCATTCTAGATTAATATATGTCAGGTAATAAATTTATTAGCAGTTAATAGTAATTTTCAAAAAGTTGCCTGTCAACTAGATGAAATTTGTGGTGAAACGTAATAGGAAAGATAATAACTTAATAATAATCTTAAAAGTTCAGTTCTATTCTGACAACCGTTAAATACTTTACCTTCTAATATGTTATCATCCAGATGAAAAGTTTTTAAATTTTATCACAGCTGTGAAACATTTCAAAAATCGGTTTTTTACATTGATTTTATTCTTTAATACATCTGTAATTATATTGATATATTTATTAATGGAAATTTTATTGCTGTATAATTTTAAGGTATTTTTGTTAATAAAGATAAACAGTTTTTTTTAACAATTTACATTCTACAGAAATATAAAAAAAATTAATTACTAGGAATTTTTTTAGAATTATTATTATAATGGCTAACAACACCAATATATAGGAATATTTTACTTTTTAATTACTTACTTAATTTTTCCTTTAATGAAATTTTTAGAAGTTGTTATTAATTTAATAAATTTGATTGCACTGAAATTTTTTTTATGTTGCTAGACTATGTACGTGTTCTTTATTTATTAAAATATAAAACACGTCTAAACTTAATAAGCAGAATTATAAAACAAATTATATTCTGTAAAGAAATAAATATTATATCTAAAGCATAGTGAAAGTATTTCTGCAGATAAAATTATCTACTTTTAATTTTGTGATTCTTGACGTTTGTACACGTCACATCCACAACTGCTTCTATAACATTTTTAGCCGTTTCTGTCTTACCCTCAGATGATTGAGTAATATTTTAAGGGAATAAAATCAAAAAATTTCTTATGCAGAAATTTTCATTTAATTTTATTTAACTCAAATTTTTAATTATAAAATTGATATTTATCATTATTTTCTCTAAACTTTGCTGGTTTGAACCATACATTAATTTATCATCAGTTAATATTAAAATACTTAAAACAATCCTTTCATGTGTTTATTTATTTATTTCTCTTGGTCACAGATTAATCCAAAAATGGTCTTCATTCTGATTTTTTGATTAGTTGTTCGGCCGTCTGTTTAACAATACAATAAGATACGAGGGCAGTTCGGAAAGTAACCTCCGTTTTCTCACTACACGAGAAGTGAGGGTAGCACTACCGTTTTTGTACAGATGTGCCCAGGAGGCCAGTCGGCATCCAACCGTAGTAAGGTCGTGCAATCGCTCGTTGATTTTCTGTGGCTTGTTTTAAAATGTGGGGTGCAATAGACAAACCTGTGAAGTATTCAGTACGCGCTGTTATAAGATTTGTCACGGAAAGACAATATTCAGCGGCAGATATTCATCGGGAACTTTGCGCTATGTATGGACCAAAGATTATGAGCGAAGGAATTGTACGCGATTGGGTTCGTTCAATCAAAAGTGGACGAAGAAAGGAGTGCCCGTCCATCTGTAGTCAATCATGAATTGGTTCAAATGATTGATGCCAAAGTAAATGAAAATTGACGTTTTACCACCTCGGAGCTTTCCAATGAATTCCCGCAAATTTCCAGGATTGTTTTGTTCGAGGTAAAAACAACAAGGTAAAAACAAAAGTTAGGCTGTCATAAGTTCCGTAAGTAAGGAACAGGCGGGAGATTTTTTGCAGCCTGTCTAGTCTAGTGACAAGATACGGTAAGTACCTAAATTTAAATTGTAATTATGTTGAAAAGTAGAGGAAAGATGTAGTTTTAAGATGTAGTTATAATAATATGTATTTACCTACAACTGTGTTTTATTCATAACCAAACGGTGGTTACTTTCCGAACGGGCCCTCCTTGTTCCCTCATTTACTTTTCTGAAGTCAACTTGTATTTTGATATATCCACAATTAATATGAAAAAGTAACAGTCCGTATGATTTATTTAAATTTTTAACAGTTAAATTTTGAACTTTATTTTTGTTTGATTTTTCTCCCTTTAGCAATAAACCAATCGAAAAATATCAATAGTATAGACGTTTGTTCATTTTTTGTTGTCCATTTTTTGAAACACGGATCTGCTATGGACTTCTACAGACTAAAAGAATTATTTATTTATCTTTAATATGTTTAAAATCGAGTTTAATAGAATTTATGTAAGTATCTTTTTTTCGATCTACAACATTAGACGAGTTTCCTCAGCATCAGAAATTTTGCTTAATTGTTTCATTTCTCTTCTTACTTTTTTAAGCAAACATATTAGAATAACTTTCTTAATAAATAAAGAAGAGAGAATTTGACACTGTAAATAAGATAAAAAATCGAATATGTTCCCCCCATTTTCTTGATCATATCGATTCATGGGATTCTCTTATTTTAATCTTCAAAAAATAATACCTAAGAAATATAATAGTTAATAATAATTTTTTGTTGAAATTTAATATAGTATGTCCCACAAAGAGGTATACGCATTTGATTTCCCTTACCAATTCTACTGAAACTTTACGTTTTACTTTTTTTGAGTCCTTTTAAGAAAGGTTGTAAAAATGTTCTGTGAACATTTCAATCTTTTAGGATGTATAAAAACAAAATGGCAGCTTTCAAATAAACATATCAATTTCAAATAAAACACGTTTGTTATTCGTTACAAAATAGCCGATAAAATAATTAAAAACAGATGATTAAAACTAGCCTAATTAACAACAAATAAGTCATGGTTATGACTAATTTTTAACTTTTTTTATTCAATTTCAACAGCTACAATCAAATCAGTTCAATTTGAACAGTACATCATCTTTTTAATCATATTTACCAGCTGTTTTGTAATGAATAAAAATTTGGTTTATCTGAAATGGATGTTTTAATTTGAAAGCCGTCATTATTTTGTTTTCTATAAATCCTAGAAGGTTAAAATTTTTGTAGAATTTTCGTTAAAAGGTCAGTAAAGTTTTAACAGAGTCGGTGGTGGAATGGGCGATTGAAACCAGATCAAAACCGAATAACCTTTCGTGGGACACACACATATAATATATATGTATATATATGCCTTAATGTATATACCTTAATATATTAAGGTAAGGTGTAGTAAGGTATTAATATATACCTTAATATGCCATCTATTACCATACAATATCCTAATAAATAACGGTTTTCTTTTTTTCACAAATCCTCTTTTGGCTATCCACTGAAAATTAAATTTTGGGAAAATGGATTAACGTTTTTTTTTTGTTTTGTTTTTGTTATAGATGAGTCTGAGAAATGCCATTTACGCACCCCCCATAAATGGGGGAATATCGGACTCGCACGGGTTCGGATAGATGTTATTAAGAGCCTATGTATATCCGCACGCTACCGACTAAAACTCCTATCACCTTTTCTCCTCCTTCAGGGTCGGTCCTGCAGTTTAAGCATTGCGCGGGTCCAGGAGGTGCCTTTAGGTTCCAGAGTCCCCGTGCTTCATCACCGTCCCCCATCCGCACAGGTGCAGACGCACGACGGCTCCACAGGGTGCTGTCCTTCGCCCTTTCACCTTCAAGTCACTTTCTTCGCCTGAGTTTCAGGTTTTTTGTATGGAACTCTGATTCCTTGCTGGGTGATCTTCAGTCCTCTTACTACTGATCTGGGTCCTAAATCAGGTTCTATCCCATTCTCTAGCTTCTATCGCTTTAGTTTTCAGGATACTAGTTGCTAGGTGTACTACCTTGTCCCAAAATGGATTAACGTAGATAGGGATAAAGTGCAAGAAAACAGTTTAAACCTTAATATGTTATCCAAGAAATAATAAGAAAAAATGTACAAAATGCGCAACAAAATCAATCAATTTTTCTTACAACAAAAATATTATATTTACATATTTTCGTAAGATTTACTTTAGTTCTTAGTGAAATACCATCAACATCCACGAAATCTGGAAGGTAAAACGTTAATCTTCTTCAAGCACCTTACCAAAGAAGAAGATGGTTTCTACACCCCAAAAAGAACGATTCTTTCTGGATCTAATACAAGGTATTCAAAGACCAGTATTGGTTACAAAACAAGACTTCGTTAACAATTTCGAAGCAATTGTAATATCCTGAAATAACTGCCCATCACACAGGAAACTAAGATCCCTGAAACTCCACTTTAAAATTACACTACTTTATAATCAGAAGACCTCATGATCAAATCCTTCATATGTAAAAAATGAAAAAAGAATTTGTGAAGAGTTTCAATTTAGAAATGTAGTCTATGTAATTCTATTCTAGAGCACATTATTTATTTAAGCATTGCCTAATCTTTTACAGCTGAAGAATCAGTCAAACATATTGAAACAAGAAACAGACCCATAAAAGCAATTCAATTATCCTTCTGGCTTTGAATCCTCTTCCAAAAATATATTCATAAAATATTTTGCAATAAAACCCAGTTTATAACCACTCCTTCTCTAGGGATTTGACACTTGCCAACTTTAAAGAAATATTTAACTTTTAATGTCATTTTAGAATATGTAAATAAATCAAAATAGTACATTAATAACATTATCAATTTTATTAAAATTGATATAAGAATTTGATATAATTATTTGAGAAATGACACGATGTTAATGAATTTCTGTAATATTTCATTGAACTTATGCTATCAGGAGTCTGATTAAAACTGAACCAAATTTTGGGTTAAGTACTGTAATTTTGCATTCAGTACTGACAACTAGTTTAGAACTTCTGACGTTGTTAACTATTAACTGTTGAATAAGATATTGTTGTAACGTAGATAAATATTGATAAAACATTCGGAACTCGTTGTTAAGTTCCTCACTGTATATAATATGCATACGTTAAATCTATACTCTGTGTATATTTAGTTGTAAGGATCTGATATTGTACACAGTGAAGTGTAACATTTCAGAACTGATTGCTCAAGTAATTGACATGTAACTACAGTTACGATTTCACTACTCAAGTTTATGTATAATGAAGATAACTTGTCTAGCTACTACACATCTGTTATTGCTTACTGTACGTGATACCGAGAAAATGCATTTATCTTGAAACTTGTTCACTCCGAAACTTTCATCGTAAGATAAAATTTATTGATATATTGCAGATGAGGGTAACGTGTGAATAAAATTAATTACTATATAAAGTTACACTAGTATTTCAAGTCTAATTCACGATATTTATATTCTTCTGTGGTAAATAAAAAAGGATTAATTAGGCGATTAAAAAGAATTTTAGCTGTAGATGAACACTGGCTGAAGTATTTTACTTTTTGTGAAAAAAATATCCAAACCATCGAACTCGATTTAATGATAAATATAGGTACTAAACTTTTTGTAGAAACATCATTAGTGAAAGGTTAGATACTATAGCAATAAATCTTACAGTTACTGGATTATTGATGTAATAGTTGCTCAAGAGTGGCTGATGGGGGTCATCAATATTTACACTCATATACGTAATTACACAGAATTTAATCGTAAGATTAAATGTATGGAAAGTCAAACGTATGGAAACCCTTCAACCACTTTAAAACCGTTCCAAATAGTATACTGCAATCTTCAGGATAAGGTATCGGTCGACTTTATCTTTTGATGAAAAAATATAATTTTCTATTCAACCCTTCTTTGGAGGGGGGGGGGCAGGAGTTGTAACTCAAATATTTTAAATTTTAATACCCTTTGGGTGATAATAATTTTAAAGGACACTTTAAAACAAGAAAAATGGTATAAATAAAACCATTATTAACCATTATAATGTTGGTAAAGTGTTTGTACCCAAAATGGTGGCGGAATAAAGTTTGGAATTATTTGCCAATTATTTTCCGAAAATTTCTTTTTATTGATATGTATATAAAAGATAACAAAATACTCAGAACAAATAATTTATTTAAATTTTTTTTTAATTTAGTAAAATAATAGTTTAGTTTATTATAAAATTAAACAATTCTTATATTCAGCTTTACATGATTTCAGTTAAAAAGCAGTTCATTTTTCCCGTTAATTTCTTATTACCTTTTAGTTCATATTATTTATACCGTTTTTTAATGTTAAGTTCTTACCGTATGAAAACGTGAAATATATATATATAATATAACTACGAGAGTAGTTAAACCCGACCAACTATTATAGTTTATTTAAAATTCGAGATCATGAAACATTTTTACCAAATGATAAAATTGTTTTGAACATTAACAATTTAAAAAAAAACTCAGGAGGTATTTTGAGGGTGTACATTTTACCCTAGGTACTCTACTGATAGTATGTCTATGGCATACAAGTGCGTATGTCAGCAAATAATGATTTTATTAACTACCATTTATAGATAAAAATCTATTTACTTTTATTGTAGTTGTTTTAACTGGCCTAAAAAAGGAGATTCTTAACTTTACTCTTATATACTTCTATTGATGCAGCAGTATTGCTATAAAGGGAAGAAGCCAAAACTTTAGGAGTCAAGATTTTAGAAAATTTCGACTTTTGAAGACAAACTTCATTAACCCAAAAAAAATTCAAAAAGGTTTTATGACATCAAGTTGTAGCACTATCCCGCCACGCGTCTTTTTTCTGATGCACGGCTTACACACACATACACGCACAACTTAATTCAAAATATTTATCATTTTATTTACATATAATATTTTTTGTTTATTTAATTCAATTATTCTAACTAAAGCGCGGGCGCGGACCGTATTTCATTCGCGCAGGTGCGGCGGTACTAACGGCCACTTTAAATATTATTCATTTATTTAATTTTACCATTCACCTGTGACATTACAGCACAGCTGGTGCCGAAGGATAAACAGTAAAAGAAAAAGACGACTACAATATCTGTACACTTCAGTGCTACACTAGAGCTCCTTGTGATGAAAGGGTGTCCTAATGACACACTGTACCCACTTAGCCAATAGTTTATTTAGAGCATTTTTTTTGGGTGGGGATGCGATTTTGAAAAAGTTTTTTTTGGAAATATTATTATTTTATAATTGTTAATAGATGTTCCGAAGAAAAATAAAACCTTTATTAGGCGAAATCTCGAAATACCGAGAGTGACCTTCCTGTGCAGCCTCATTCCTTGACCTTTTAATTTGAAAGTTTTATGACATAAATGCCCCATATATTGAAGTAATCTGACTAAGTTTGGTCAAAATCGAGTAGTTCTGAAGATATAAGGTGATTTAGAGGCCAACACTCCGAACACACACACACACACATACATGCGAAGATCCGAAAAATTTCCATTCCGTAGGTGTCAAAGCGTAAAGATACGGGGTAAACAGCATATATCCAAATAGAACCGATTACCAAATTTTACCTTCTATAGCTGTAGCTGTGCTATAGAAATAGGCGGGAAAGTAAAAAAATATATTATTTGCTGAAAGATGTGTTTACGTACATTATTCTGTTTGTATTTTGATTATATTCGGACTTGTATACGCAAATTCTCCGAAAATGCCTCTAAAAATTTCTATATATGAAGCATTGGTAGTATTAAATCTTGGGAAAAATTAAAATACGAAGAGAGTAGTTTGAGCCATTTTGATTTTTTTACTTTTTGCATAGTGATCGTAAAAAATTGAGTTTTTGCGAAGTTATTTAAAATTCCAAAATTTTAAGTCGATCGAATGAAGGGGGTTATTGAAAATAAACTCTAAAAAGTTTTTATTTCATAAACTCCAAAACCTATGGTCCAAGTAAGTAGAAATTTTACACAAATAAATGAGATATTTTTTATATCAAGATTCTTGAATACATTGTTCAAAGAAGGTTCACAATAACCATATTTTTATTTTTAATTTGTTAGTATCGATAAATAATATTTCACCGTATCGGTCCAACTTATTGAAGTAAATAGTTATTAAATTTAATAGATATTCAAGCTCCCTTCCCCAAAAAAAACAAAAAAACAGGAGACTTTAACGGGAAACATACTTAAAATGCCCATTTTTTAAAGTTTATTTTCCAAAACCGAACTTCAAACTAAATTGCTGATCTCCACGGAGGAATGGTAGCGTCTTGACCTTTCATCCGGAGATCTCAGGTTCGAATACCGGGACAGGCATGACATTTTTCATACGCTACAAAATTTAATTTCCATATCCTACGCACAAGCATCAAGTTTATTAGGCGATATCATCAAAACTGCTCAAAAAAAATTGAAAACTATATCTAGTGTTAATGAAAATAAATAGGTCTCGAGTAAGGAGTGAAAATGGAACTCACATACTTTACCTAATTTGGTATGAATTATATTCTTAATAATGTATAATTTTTATCATGAAAACGTCATTTGGTCAAGGTGGTTAGGTGGCTAACTTGTGTGGTGTGTGACATTGTTGGATTGTTATGACTGTGTGTGTGGACAATTCCCCCTTCTGATGAAATGTTTTTATAATCGATCCAAGAAAGAGGTAGCAAGGGGCAGTCGGTAGTGTGCAGGTATACATACGCCCTTGGTTATAAAAAAAAAGGTGGCTAACCGAGATTCGACATTTTTTACTAAGAATTTTGATATCTTTTTGAATTATACTTTTAACATTACATAATTTCTAAGATGAAAACCTCCTTTCATCAAGAGATCAAAATGTATATATTGAACATGATTCTTTCCGCAGTTGAACTGTAAATATTGCATAATTAAGTCATTATTAGTATTTAAAAAGTATATTGCGTATTTGAAATAAAAATCTTACAAGGGCAAATCGGAAATAGTTTGTAAATCTTTGCTAACTTTTTTGGCTGTTGAAATCTGACTTGAAGAAGACAGTATCGAAATTATGCCTTTATTTTATAAATAAAAGAATAAAAAAGTAGAATGGAGAGATGTTAGATGGTTTTATTAGTTCATATAATTTATACAGTTTTTTAATATTGTGTCCTTACCGTAAAAAAACCTAAAAACTTATCAGTTTTAAACAAATATTTATTATTAAATCTTGGCTCAGGTTAATTAAAGAATTATGCATGAGACAAACAGCAGCAATAAAAGTAAGTAAGAATGTGCCTGACTGTGTGGTGAAGATCGCGGTGTTAGGCTAGGATGTTTTCTCTCATTGACACTGTTCAACATTTAAATTGGAGATATGATAAGAAATATTTTAAAAGAAAGAAAAAAAGGAATAAATAAAGGAAGACAAAAAATAAGATGCAAAAGTTTTGCTGATAATGTTGTATTCTAGCCGATGGAAAACCGTACTTCTAAGATTGTTGTTAACAGTCTAGAAGGAAGTAATAAAAGAGTATGGAAAAATAAATATCGAAAAAACTAAATAATGTAAATAAGCAACAAAAAGGGTTTAGTGGTAAAGGCAAGAGAAATAATAAAAAATAACAAATGTAAATTTATTACTGATATTTGGGTGCTGTGGTGACAGAGGACTGGAAGAGCGCATTGGAAATAAAAGGAAGGATAGTGTTAGCATAGGAAGTCTTCAACAAGAAGAGGGAATTACTACGTAGTAAAACGTCTGGACTTACATTTAAGGAATAGATTAGCAAAGTGCTATATATGAGCTTCTTGTTGTATGGAGTGAAGCATGGACGATGAGGTAGAAGGAGAGCAACTGGATTGATGCTTTTGAGATGTGCTTATGGAGAAGAGTAGAGAAAATATGATGGATGAATAAAGTGAGGAATTAGGACGTAATGAATGTGATTAAAGATGAAAAAGCATTTATGCGGTAAGTAGAAAAAATAAAAGAAAAACAATTAGGACATGAGTTTAGAGAAAGTAGAAATTTGTTAACTGTATTAAAAGGGTCAGTAGCAGGAGAAACAAGCGAGGAAGAAGGAAGATGAAGTTAGTAGATGTGGTGAAGGCTAGAATCTTCGAGGAAACGAAGGTAGACTTGAGACAAAAATGGGTGGAAACAGTGGTGGCGTAAGGAACCCGTCCCCAGAAATAACACCAGATGATGATGATGAAAAAGGTTGAACTTATAAATATTAATTGGAAATATAATATTTAATTAATATAGTGCATTTAATATATTGCACTATTTTGATAAAATATTTCTTTTTGAAATATATTCATTCATTTCTGTGATGTAATTATGTTTTAATTATTTATATCTAAAGTAAAACACGCTAGAACGTATCTGATACCGAGCAAGCACTGTGAAACTGATTATGCTATGAGTATGATGCAGTCATTTAAACCGGTCTGTATACCTATTAATTTTTTTACTATCAATAATTCCCTTTACTTATAAAAAGGAAATAATTAAGAATCTGTTGCCTCAGGTATTCTATTATTCATGCAATCTGACCTATTTCATAATTATGTTTTAATGTATAAATTACATTGTTACTTTTTTATGATTATGTATTCGGCGATGTGTACCCATACATATAATAATTAACCAAGTATCTATCGATGTTAGCAGATCAACTGATACAGTGGCAAAATGTTGAAAAAACCAACCACGGTTGATGGTGTGATATAGCTTACTGTAAAAATTAAACACACTATTATCCTTTACTTCTCACAATTTTCTCTTCTGCTGCGCATTCAGATACAAGGCTTAGTTTAGTTTTCCTGAATTTATCTTTTTGGGCAATAATATTTTTAACTTTATATTTTTAGGCGTTTTCTCTGATTTGGATACAGTTCCAGTCACTTTCAGGTGCTACAACTTATAACGCAACAGATTGATTCAAATCTTACCTGTCCGATATCTTAACTTAATTTAATTAGTTTAATATTATTGTAAAAATTGATCGGTATGTAATTTTAAAATATTTTCAGAAAACTCATTCTCAGCTCTGGGAAAAGATAATTTTATTTACTTTTTTCTCAAAAAAATATAGTTCGAGATAAAATTAAAAAAAAAAAAAATTAATTTCGTAATTTTACAAAAAATTCCTTTTTTTAAAAAAAATTGTAAAGTTTGAGAAGGGTCATTCCTTCCTAAATCCGTAGCGGAGTGGTAGTGTCTCGGGTCTTTCATCCGGAGGTCCCAGGTTCGAATTCCGGTCAGACGTGGAATTTTTATACACTAAAAAATTTTCTCCCACTACTTTATAAGTCAGTTTAATCACATTTACTAAAGTTTTAGCAGAAAATATGTGTCAGCTATTTTTGGCTGAATATTAATCGTATTTTGGGTTTTGTTGGTAAAAGGATAATTATTTTAGTAATTGAAAAATTCCATGTCTGACAAGAGATTTGAAATAGAGCTATCTTAATGAAAGATTACCATTCTCCCATGGAATTTATAAAAATAAGTCCTACTGAAAAGAAGATTTGAAGAATGACCTACAGAATTGGAAAAGGTGTAATAAGGAACAACTAAAAGTAAGGAAAGAAATTGAGAATGACTCTTAAGGAAGAAGATATTGGATGGATCAATAGATGGGTGGAATAATCTTTTTCTCCGTGATGTGTAACATTTATCCGATGACAAATAATTAGATAATAGTAAAGTGTGATAAGTATACTCTCAGTAGTTTATTAACCTTTTTATTTCTTTTGCAATATTAAATGGAAATTTATTTAAATATGTTATTAGTTTAAGTGTTTCCAACGATCATTTTTCAACTATTTATATATTTTATTATTTAAAATATATTTTTCTTTTTGTTTCACAGTAAAATTTATCTACAGTTGGTTTTAATATTACTTACAGTGTTATACGTTTATTTATATAGTCTGTTATTTAATTTTGCTCAACATTCTCTCGCCGGCAGCAATTTTCTGTAGTAAACTATTAGCCGTTATATTTATCCACTTTCATCGTGTCTGTAAAACGTCTTGCAATATAAAAATGAAAATAGAAATAACAATTCTTCGTATTTTAAAAAAGCATTTTATTTTAAAGAATCAAACAAAAAAATTATATTATATTGTAATTTAAATCTTGTCAACAGCAGAAAACTTTGTTATAAACGGATGCCAATAGTATATTAATACCTTTAAAAAATTTAGTTCAATGTTTAAATATTTTAATATTTTATGTTTTGATTTAGAGTGCTGATTTAATGTGAGATGTTGATTAAGAGTAAAAAAATTGGTATATTTCAGTTAATATAGTTTGAGTACTATTTCACTTGAACTTCATCTAGCAGTTCATTAAGCAAGTGATTTGCAATATCAAAAATTAGCTCTTCTGTAATAGGACGAAGGGACTGGAAATATACTCGTAAAAAATTAAAAAAAAAAATCAAAATATAAATCTACCACTCTCCGATCTTCATTGAAGGTTTTCTGCTTTCTATCCGCTTCATAATAGATTCGATTCCTTGTCAAATTTGGCAAATTAAACTCTTTTACAAAATTAATCCCATGTAGAAAAATAAATTAAATGTTACAAAAAATATTTATTCAGAGTAATTCACGAATAAAACTGTTAAAATAATGAAGTTTATATAAACGTGGGTTCAGAAACGATTCTTTACCGATTGTCGGCGGGCGAAAGGAGTATTTTAGTGGTTTTATACAAGGACTGACCTGAGAAATTTAAAAAAAAATGATCCCAGAATTGTGTTTTTAGTAGTTTTCGGAAAAAAAAACTTGGGTAAAAAACAAAATAATAAACACTTAAAAGTTTATAAAAAAATATAGAGAATTTTATTTTGAGTAAATTGATATAAATAACGTCCACAGAAGATAAATACAAACCTAAGAATTCTAAAGTTTATTAAAAATAAAACATGAAAATACGGCAGATTTTTCTCGTTATGAAACGATAAAATATTTTAGAAATCAGGTGATTTAGAACGACGAGTTTATCATTAGACCAACCCGGTGGGTTTTAATAAGTACAAACACAAACAATAAAACCGATTTATAAACAAATAAATAAACTGCTGAAAATGTCCACCACTACAATGAATACTGCACTCTGCTCGACGAATAATGTTTTTTGTGGTTTTCACTATTTCAGCAGTGGTGTTTTGTTTAATTTTTACTATACTGAGAATTCTGTTAACTCTTCTCTTATATTATAGTTTTGTTCATATACCAATGATTTCAAGTGTACCCCTGATAGTGGTCCAGTTGAGTCCTTGGAAACCAGTTGATAGGTTCGCTACATTCATTGGCTTGTTTAAAAACGTCCTATTTAAGTGTTGTCCAACTGCTACAGAAAAGTGTGGAGTTGGCCGCTTCTTGTAATTAAGGAAAATGTTCTAACAGATTCTTCTGTAAAATGTGTAAGGATGATTTATGTGTAAGGATGATGCACTCAAAACATTCTCATTGAAAATAAATTGTTCCAGTATTGTATTGCCTTTGTATCGTACCAAACGTTTACGTGGACGTGGAACCTGTTTTGATATCTAGTTTTGAAGGGGCCGTGTGAATTTTCGTGACTTCATATGAGACTGTTCTTTAAATTAAAAATTCCATTTCGAGTAAATGTAGCTTCATCGGTAAACAAAATAATCTTTGTTATTAAGATTGTCCAGAATCATATGACAAAAATTTAAACGTTAAGGAAAATCTGTAGGAATTAAATTTTTTACCTTAAAAAGAGGAGTTTATTTTTTTCGAAAATTCGCCATACCTTACTTAGAAAGAAATCAGTAAGAAATTACTTTAGAAATTCTTCTGGTACTAATACCCGAGATACCATCAGTGTACTAAATTACGTATCCTTCTTCCCAGAAAAGGGTGTTATTCTTGCCTTTCAGCAGTATATGAAAAAAAAAACAAAAAAAAACGACTTAATTGCTGGAATCAGCCTTAGTATTGCAAACATAAAATAAATTATTTCAAACAAATTTAATTTAAAGATGTCTAATTAATTGTTCTATTGATGAGTTTTATTTAATTTTTCATTTTTTCCTTTAATCTTGATTGTTTATTATTCAATAATATTTAATTCTTTTGTTGTGTAATACTGAAAATTTTGTTTCGTTTAATAATTAAAATTCCCGGTTTTGGTATATTTTGTTTTTAATAAACTACAAAATTTTTAAATCTATATTTAGTTCCCGTGAAAGTAATCAAATCAAATTCTGTATAAGTTTTATTTGTAACTTTTACGTGTTTTTACCAGATATTTTGTGTGACTTACTCCAAGCTTACCTTTTAAAATTAGTGTGCCCTTTCGACCAGAATTTTTTTTTCTTTTACCCTAGATTTCTCAAAAACTAATAAAAAAATTTATGTGGACACCACACGACTTCCTTGTACGCCTATCAAATTACATATACACATTTTTTTACAATCAGAGATTAATAATTTTTAATAAATCATATTTAAATTAAAAAATAAAAAGTTAAAAGAGATAAAAAATTTGTTTACAATAAGAGATAATTCTAAATTATTAATGTATCCAATATATTTAAATTAAAACAAAAAAGTTTAAAAAAGGAAATTAAATCGGATTCGAACCGATGTGCCTTCCCCTTGTACGATCCAAATATTTCATTAATTAAAATTTCATATGACTATAACTCTGGAACCAATAAAAATAAGTACCGTAACTCAAAAACTACTAACCTAGGATGTTGAAATTTTAGATTTAGTACTGTTGTAACATCTAGTTGTTCACCTCCCCTTTGATTGCAATGGACTGAACCAAAAGTTTACAAAAAAGCCCAAAATCCAAAAAATAAATAAATTTTGGACTTTTCTTAACTGCAGTAAAATATCTGTGCCTTCATTGAGCTTTTCAACGATGCATGATAAGTGATATTTATTTTCATTGGTTCCAGAGTTATAACCAAATGAAATTTAAATTAATGAAATATTTGGGTCTTATAAGGGGAAGGCACATCGGTTAGAATCCGACTTCATCTCCTTATTCTTTAAAATTTAAATATATTGATTTATTAATAATTATTAAACTCTGATTGCAAAAAAAAAAAAATACGATAAATAATAATTCAATAATAACAATGAAAAAAAAAAATTGTGAAAAAATATCAGAAGTTATTAATGAAATAAAAATTTATATAGTTTTCATTTTAAAAAAAATTGTAATTTAATAGACGTGCATGGAAGTCATGTGGTGTTCACATCAGATTTTTTAACATGTACAATACTTTATTAAAAGACTAATGAATGCTTAAATTTCATTATCAAACCTATTAGAGAATTTAATTCTGATAAAAATGCAATAATGTCTATAAAAAATAGATAAAAATCAACTTTTATTATTAAGAATAATACTTAACAGAAAATGTTAAATTTTAAGTAGATAGTAATAATTTTAAGTAGATAGTAGTAATTTTAAGTAGAGAACTTCCCAATGGAAGACGTTAAGCATTTCCCTCCAAAATTCTTTAATTTTTTCAAAAAAGGCCTTCTTCCGTTCTTCAGACCATTTTGGACGATGTTGTTTTTTATTTTATTTATTTATCTATTTTATTTTAAATAAAATAGATAAATTAAAATTTTATCTATTTTATTTCTGCATGTGTTTCTGTCTATGATCCCCTCCAGCGTAATTCCGGCGTGTTCTAAATCTTTCGTGTTTCTGCGAGCCAGGCGATTGCAACTTTTAATGATGTTAAGTACGCGATTATTCTTTTGGTCAGTCGGTTTTCTGGCAACCTGCAAAGGTGTCTGAAGAATTTCATATTTCATTCGTCTTTTTCTTAGTCAGTATCCATATTAGAGTATGTTTCAACAATTTCGTTCGGTTGTAATCTCTATCCTTCTTCAGTTTGTTTCGATCCCAACATTTTCCTTGTAATCTTCCTTTCCTGTTTCTTTATTTCTTCTATTTCGGTTTTCCTATTTAAGGTCGATGTTTCACTGGCATATAATGCTGTGGGTTTAATAACTGTGTTCTAATACCGGATTTTCTTTTGGCGCGAGAGGGATTTCTTGTTGTAGATATTTTGCACTAAACCTAGAGCTTTCCTGACCTTCTGCAGTAGGTCCAATTGACTGTTTCTCAGAGTTTTTCGGCGTACTAAATTCTCCAAGGTATTTAAAGCGAGGGACTTTATTAATTACTCCATATTTTGTGTTCCAATTTGGGATTTCTATTCTGGAGCAGATAAACACTGTGTTTTCAAACGGAATTTGTAGTCCCACTTTTTTGCACTTTTTTGAGTGGTTTTTATTTGTTTTACTGCAGTGTGTTCGTCTTCCGCAAGGATTGCCAAATCGTCTGCAAATGCCAGGTAAGGGATACTTAAATTTAATTTTGGGAATCTCAATGAAATCGGTTTCCAGTATTTTTGTTGTTTGAGTGTATCTTCCCACTCTTTCATCACTTTGTCCAATGTGATGTTAAACAACAGGAGGGAGAGTCCATCCCCTTATATATATAAAATACTGTGTTAAAAGTCTATGATTATTAAAAATTAAAATACACAAAATTTTATTAATAAGAAAATATGTAAATCTCCCTCAAGAAATATTAATGATTATTAATTAATTAAATATTACAAAAGTTAATAAGTAATTAAATAAATTATCTATTAAAATAGTTAACAAATATAAACGAAAATGGGTACGATCATCATGGTATTAATAATTTTTTAATTTAACACAAATTAAAAGATTAAATTTTAAGTAATGTACTAAAAGCGGAAAAATTAATTTACTTTGATGCCAGTTTTCTTAATATCATTTAAGTGTTGTCACATCTTAATTTGTTGTAATACTCCTTCTTTACTGTTTTTTTTTTCTCTTAAATTTTCAATGTACTTATAATTAAATGGAAAATTATGTTCAAATGAAGTACCGGAAAATCAGGTATTTATATGTAGATCTGTTTGTCTATTAGGAGAAAACATTTCGTTTTCTTCTAATAGGGGTTATTGTAGAAGTACAAAGGCCGAAAACAATTCTTTGAAGTCCAAGTTCATCTCTATGTTTTTCTTTTATAGGCAGAGTATCCTTTATAGAGAAAAAAAGAAATTAAGAATTTAATTTACTTTAATTATTTAAATTTATTCTTACTTTAATTTTCTTTTGCTAATAACGGCACTTATCCATTTAAATAAATAACACAAAATGTAAATATGTTTTAAGTGTATCATTTCACCTATTATACACAGATGTAGAAAAATGTTTATTCTTAGTTTAATTGTGCAAGATGAATTAACGACAGAAGCTTACAAATAAGCTCGTGCGAGGGAATTAGAAAATTGAAACTTGTAGCATATAAACACGACGTGTTTGACTGGGATTCGAACTCGAGACCTCCGGATAAAATCCCGAGACGCTATCACTAACATTTTCTTGATATTATTTATCAGTAGTTTAATATATATATTTTTAATTTTTAGTGCAATCTTTTACCGATTAAATCTATTGTAAAACATTATTTGAGATAAAAAAGAGCTGTCGTAGAACAAGAAGTAACTTTGCCGAGAGGAGCAAATTCGTCATTGTATTATATTTTTACAGATATGCTTCATTTTTAAGTTATAAGTTCACCAATCTTACAGAAAATTATATTGCGATTCTTTTAATTTTAAAATTAATCTTAAATGTACTCTATTCAGTATTTTTAACGTAAAGTAATATTTTTTTAAAATAAAATTATTTTTTTAAATAGTAATTTTTAAAATAAAAATAGCAATATTCGTTTTAACCGTGATAAATATTAACTAAATAAAACAGTAAAATTTCATTTGAAATAAAATCTGGATATTAAACAGAGGACAGCGAACATTATGGCTAATAGATAGATTTCATAATAAAGCTACTTTTTGTAATGAGTAACATGATTCGACTTCCGGAAAATTTCGACATATCTTCAAGCTTCACATTCCGCAGACCCCAAAAGCACCATCAGTTTAAAAGTTTATCCATACATTTATATATATATATATATATATATATATATATATATATATATATATATATATATATATATATATATTCACTTTCTTTGGACAAGATAACTGCCGTAATTTTGCTCCAGTCATTTTCACATTGATACATGAAATATATCGACAAAATCTCGGTCGAGTTTGTTAATGGGCAAAATCGGACCATGGGGGTGGAAGTGGGGGGGGGGTTCGAAAAAACAAAATATTGCTATAATAACTTTCTTATTAAGAAAAATATCGAATTCGTCTGAACTTCCTACTATTTTTTTGGATAAGAGCCTAAAGCTTATTTCAGTAAAACTTTTTGATATCACCAACCATTGGCCCAGGGGTGGAAAAAATGGGGTTATGAAGACAAAAAATCATACCTCCCTTATAGGCACAGCATGGAATCGGTTTAAAGTGGTAGTTAGTCCTCTAAACATTACCCAAAACTTTTGTCTGAAACAATATTTGAACAAACAAACAATATTTGGTCATCCCTTACAGCAAGGGATGACCAAAATATGTTGCTGGAATTGTTTGAAGATGGGGCTTGTGGTATGCTAAACCAGTGAAACTTTTTTTCACATGCAACCATTGTAGTATTGAGTAAATTTGAAGTTTTTCTTAACTTTAAGGTGAAAATCTTTTTATACCCCACCGGTGAAATCTACCTCCCCTTCCGACGTGCCGAAAGGGAATTTTTTTTATTCCATGCAGCAAAAATAGTAGTTACTTTTGAGCATTTCTCTCAAACTTCATTTTTTGAGTGCAAGTTTTAGAAAAATTTTTAAATTTCTCCAATAAATTGTAAAAAAGATTCTTATACAAAGATTAAAGGAAATAATAACAATAAATAGTAAATCAGGTGATAGATGCTGAATTTGAAATGAACTGTACGTATTTCCCTCCCTCGTCATCATCAAAGCTTCAAAAAAATCATTTATAATCTGAAGTGACCCTGAACACTAGTCTGATTTTATTCGACCTGACGAAAAAATATTAACCATACGATTTTAATCGATTTCATTTCGTATATAATTTCTAAAAGAAAACTTGGGTAGGATGAGAAATCGTGTTTCTGAGTAGTATTACTTTTCAAATTTTAATATGCATACATCCTTCCTATATTTTTTGTTGATCTTTACACATATTCTTTATGTTAACTTTTTTCTATAAGATAAAAGGACGTGTTTATTTATTCAATCTATTGTGCTTGAAATTGATTTACATTATTTGTAAGTAAATTAGTTTATAATGGAAATGTTTCTTACAATATAATTTTTCGATATAAACTCTAAAACTAACCATAATATTCCCTGATATCCAATATTAGCGCGTAAAGGAAAGTTTATTCAACTTCTATCATCATTTGTACAATAAAAGAAGCGTTTATAGGAAATTTTATCACTTTCTTTTGGTAGGTTTAGCATCATTATTAAAAAGAGTAATAACCTAGAACAAATATTTTACTTAAATCTAATGATAACAATATCTTTAACATATATATATATATATATATATATATATATATATATATATATATAGAAGTTTCTTAATGGTGAAAATATTTCTTTTCATAATATTAAATACAAGATAATTAGAAAAAAATATCGAAAAAAGATTTGTTGATATGATCCTATTAGTAAAACAAAAAATAGAATCTTTTGATATTCTTAAAGTTTTGCACCTGGAAATATATCAAAATAGGAAATATTCACATTAACAATGCCGGGTTAGAGAAATAACCCGATATAACCATTTATATTTATTTATTTTATAAATGTAATTAATAAATATTTTACCTATAAATTTTATAAATATAAATAATTGCAATAATTACTGAACTTGTTTAAATACTCAAAACATTACTGTTAATTAGTGAAGGTTAGCGAGCCAAGCAAGCGTAGGTTAAATTTGGTTAGATTATGTTTACAATTAATATAATTATAAGCAATAATGCTTATATTTTTAATGTGTAAAATATGATAATATCGAGAATGTTTAAAATGACCTGCGTAAAACAGCACGTCAGCATGGTGTCGGGTTATTGGGTTATTTCGCCAACCTGGTTGTTGTTAATAGCAATATTTCCTGCTATTTTGAGCTATTTCTAGGTGAAAAACTTGAAAATTTTTGGGGAAGGGAGAGACGAAAGTAATGTGTAAGTCGATGCGATATAATATTGTAAAAGGGATAACTAGCTTAAATGTTTCAACAGAGTAGAAAGTAGTAAAAAAAAAATTAGTCTACATCAAATAAGGTACTAATAACAAAAAGAAACGTTTTTAATTTTATGTACATAAAAAATATACACGAGTCCAGCCAAGTCCCCCCGCAATGGTGTTACCCTCATGGTTTATGAGAATAATACTGATAAATAATAATTTAAATATTCAGGGTTTATAGAAACCTGAAAAAGTAACTAAATTGCAAAAGATAGAGTAGTAGTCGTAACTATGGTAACTAAAATAACGGGCCTTTTCTATTTTTTATTTATTTTTATTTCTTATGTGCTCGGGTTCAACTAGTGATTAATACGTAACTCCCCACCCATAAGGCCCAATTAGATGAAGATGATATGTATGTCATGTAAATGAGGAGTAGACTAGAGCAGACCATTCCTGAACGTGTGGTTAATTATATTTTAACCACCAAAGCACACCGGTATCCTCTGTCTAGTATTCAAATCCATATTAAAGTAACTAATTCTTATTAGAATTTGTACCTCAGAACCTTCGATTTCGAAAATCAGGTGTTAAATAAATGATTTTTCGACGACGAGTTTATCGCTAGATCAGCCCGATAGGCTATAAACCTTTGACGAGGAAATCCTTTGCCACGGTGACAGAAATTAATTTAATTTTTAATTATTAATTTTCTTCTTCTTTAATAAATATTTTTAATTTACAAATTCATGCCCAAGTGGGCTAGGCTTAAAACCTGTATCATCTATGGCTTAAAACCTTCCCTGGGATAGCAGGAATGTATCCTGTAAATTTAAAAGTAATCGGTCGGTTGGTTCTAGCCTGATACAAGAACAAACAAACGGGTGAACAGACAGACAAACTTTCGGGTTTATATACATGTATAAGAAATACATATATATATATATATATATATTTTATTTGAGCTCTTCATGTTTTCTTTTTTTAATTTTAAATCCTATATCTGGGCTCTTGCATAGGTTATGTCAACCTCTTACGCGTTTCAATGCTGCTTATGTATGTGTAATAGAAAATATTTATAATTGTGTATTGGAATATTCTAATTATGTATGTCTAGTAGGATAGTTATAAATGTATGTGAAATATTTTAATAATACCTGGTAAATAAATTAGTGTGTGTGCGTGTGTGTTTGTGTTTGTGTGTGTGTGTGAATGTAAAAGTAACATTTCTGTAAAGTAAATTTTAAGGCAACATTTAAAAATTCCTTTTTTCTCCCTTAATATAGAATTTATCAAGCTTAATTATATATAAGTTGATGATAAAATATTTCGTGCGGTAAATCCGTTTTTAAGCTCAGGGATTTTGAAATCTATCATAAATTTAAATGTTACATAAATTATTTTCAACTTTACATTTTAAATACCCGTTTTGCTATCTAAAAAAAAAACCGGGCAGTACTTCATTCGTTGGATTATATCATTACTGCAATAACACATTTAACATACAGACACTAACGCACATATAGAAACACAAACATACTTGTATTAAGTAAACGCAATTTCGAAAAACTCAAATATATTTTATTTTAATAAAATTTAGTGATCATCGGATTTCATTCTATTGATTTTAATACGTTTTTAATTTCTTGAAAGATTTATTATCTTATAAAAATACTTTAATTTTTTTTATATGAATTTTCTATTTTTGACATTTTTATTTTACTATTTTTTTATTTTACCACAAGTGAGTATGAAATCTAATTGTGAACGCTATTCTTAAGTATATTGAACATGGAGTATTCATAAACGTGTGATCATCAGCTTTGTTGATCTAACTTATATCAAATTCTGCATATAAATGATAAATAAAACACGTAGATTTCACCAGAGTAACCCATCGGGTTGGTCTAGTGGTGAATCCTGCTCCCAAGTCAGCTGATTTGGAAGTAGAGAATTCGAACCCTCAAGTCCTAGTAATTTTTATACGCATTTGAATACTAGATCGTGGATACCGGTGTTGTTTGGTGGTTGGGTTTCAATAAAACCACACATCTCAGGAATGGTCGAACTGAGACTGTACAAGACTACACTTCATTTACACTCATATCATCCTCATTCAACCTCTGAAATAATACCTGAACGGTGATTCCCGGAAGCTAAGCAGGAAAAAGGAAAGAAAGATTTCACCAGGGATTTCCTAGTTCATAAACAACCCGTCCCATTTTATATATATTTATATACATTCTAACCTCATTTAATGAAGTGAATACGTTCCACGAAACTACTTTGTTAAACGAAACTTTCATTTTCATCAAATGTAAAAATATTCTTATGATCGGAGTAGAGATAAGTTCCTTGATAAATAAAATGCATATATATATATATATATATATATATATTTGTAATCTTTAAGAAAATTAATTTTTATTTAATAAATGTTTAATTTGTGATAAACATCAACATTAAAATTATTTATTTTAATCGAAATGAGAGATTAATTTTTGTGTATGTATTAAAACGATTTGTATCACAAATTATAAAATAGTTTAGGAAGAAAGTTATTATTGTAAAATGATCAGTTATTAATCACAACTTTTGAAAATATGAATCTGAAGTTGATTGTTTCTCTAACATTTAATAATCTCTTGTTCTCGACTTATTGAATTGATCTTTTAGCAGTAACACTTTTTGCGAAATCTGGTAGTCATTTAAAAAAAAATATATATATATATATATATTTTGCAATGATATCTACATCTTTCAAATCTTTTGTTGTTAATATTTTTTCATTAGGAACTTTGTCTTCCGGACAAATTACGTAATATTTTTTTGACTGTTATTCACAAGATTTTCTAAATCATAAACTCTCGAGTGACATTTTGTTAATTTGTTTCTTATAAACATAGTGTTTTAATAGTTTAATTATGTTCTTTAAGTTAATACTTTCAAATAATAAATAATGTATTTATATAAAAGTTCATTGGTCTACAGTCTTATCTTCATTTATCCTTTAGAAACTTTTAGAGGAGACCGGGGCTAGTTGTTCCATTTTCCATTTTCCAATTTTTATTTCTTTTAATTTTACTTTAAAAAGCTGGTATATATATTTTTAAATAGGCTAACTTTTTGGCAAAAAATGCCTACCTTATGATTTTTATTGAAATAATTTTTTTTTTTAGTCCCGCAGGTTGTAACAATGTATTCCGTCACGGGGGCTAGTTGTTTCAGTAGGGGTGAAGATTTTTACACATTCTTAATTTAGTGTACAAGGGGGTTATTAAGTAAATTAATTGCAGTGTTAAATTAAGGGTAGCAGTGATGAGGCACAGGGACTCTCCCGTCCTTTTGTAGCAAAGACCGTAGTCCCGGCGAGAATCCTCTTTTGGGTGTTCTCGTTTGAGGCAGACAAGGCACAAAGACCGAGTCCCGGCTCCTAGGGTAGGGGAACAGGAACGACATAGTCGGGCTTGGTAACTCTACTCTGGGAGTTAGAAACAGACATTAATAGTTATGATCCAGCCGGCTTGTTAGAGTAAAAGGACACTCTTCCGGATTGGGCTATGCTTCACTGTGGAATCCGATTCGTTGGCGAGGGGAGGAAAAAATAAAAAAATAAATTAATTGCAGCAGAATATAATATTTAATTGCAATTATTTATTTTGAAACTCATTATGACAATTTTGTAAACAAATACCCTCAATATGAACGCCTAAAGAGAAATTTTAACATTAAATATTAGGATGAATAATTACAGTGACAACATAAGCAGCGTACATGAAATCGTACACCCAGCGTACACCAATAAGGTAAGGTTGCTAGCTCCCCCTTTTCTCTAGACGTTAAAGCGCCATTTCACACCTTTTGTAGCAGGTATTTTTCCAGGGCACTAGGCTGATGTTATACCCGTCTTATCAACGTTCCATTTTTTTTTCGATTGAAATTTATATTTGCCGTACTACTAGGATAAATTTTCAAAGAATTCCGACACACTGTGCCGGTTAAAGCTCGTCTCTTTTGCAAGGCTGGTAGCTTCAGGCTTTCAAATAGACAATCTGTTACTGTCTCTTCAAAAATCCTACTAACCAATCACACAAATCCATGTTGCATTCATTCCAATTATCAGCCACTTCAATGCCGTTTTGTTTTACACATTCAAACATTAGGGACCTAATTTCTTTAGTCGATAGCCCAAAGTATATTTTTGAATTAAATTCTATGTAATCCTTAAGCTCTTTCTCTTGAGGCTTTTTATAGCCAACATCGATAGTTAGGCTCCCTTTCTGTTTGCATATATAGGGGCTTAATGTCATAAAGTTTATGTTGTTCATTAAGGCCGCTTGACGAATTAAAGTTCCAGAAGTAACCTCGTGTGTGTGTGTGTGTGTGTGTGTGTGTGTGTGTGTGTGTGTGTGTGTGTGTGTGTGTGTGTGTGTGTGTGTGTGTGTGTGTGTGTGTGTGTGTGTGTGTGCGTGCGTGTGTGCGTGTGTGTGTGCGTGTGCGCGCGTGTGTGTAGAAACACGTAATCTTTAACTCTTGAAGACCCGCACGTGTTTATACAATATCATTTTATATAAATATATTTTCACGATACGTATCTATAATATATATTTTTATTTCCCCTTATATTCATCCTTTTCTACATACAGTTCCATATATTTTTTTGTTATTTTCTCATTTAGACTTGGAAAAAGAAATAACTAAATTTTTTTTTAAATTTTGTACATTTATTTTTGTATTGTATGTAAATACGTTTAAAATAATTTTGGAAACTGAATAAACTAAAACTCGGCAAAAAAATTAACGGGCGTTGATGATGTTTATCTAATTAGTAGGACAATAGTCTCTCCTCTTTTAAAGTGCAACATTTTACAAATGTTAATAATATTACGTTAGACTGAGTTAGTAGCAGTATTTGCTGATGTGGCAACGATTCTTTTGTATAATAAAAATTGATGCTCTGTTGCGTCAGATAATTTCTAGCGATTTCTAAAACCTCGTGTAGTAGTGTTGCAATAAATGGAAGATTACGGCTAACACTTAACAAGTCTTATCATGTAACTTTCACGTTGCATAAATGAAAATTTTCCGCCTGTATATTTAAATAATGAAGAGATACCAGAAGAAAATGCAGGTAGATATCTTGGTTTACGTCAGACAACAGTTTTACTGAGAGAGATATGACTTTTTTATCGAAAGGATAGAATTTAATATTCGCTTCAAAAAATTAGCTTTAGTAGTAGGAAGACGTTCACGATTATCCATTGACAACTCCTGATCTATAAAGCGATACATAAACCTAGAGACCTAGCAACTTGAATGTAGAAATGTTCAGATTCTATTTTAAATAATTTGACTTGGTTCATCAGGAGTATTGAAATAAATGTATTGAAATATGAAGGCAGCAAGTTAATTCTTGCCTATCAAGAGCACCTGAATAATCAGTAAAAAAAAAATCTTATCCGTGAAACTTCTAGATTAAATAATGATTCTAAAAAATATATCCTCCATTTAAAGGACATCATCTATTAGACCTGCAATACTGAGAGTTCTTCTTTTTCACAAATCTTTGTTTTATATATATATATATATATATATATATATATATATAATTCTCGATTTTTTATTGAGATATTACTGAGAGATATAATATCTCGATATTTTTTATTGCAGGTCGAGAATTTGTTTTATATATATATATATATATATATATAAAATATTACATAAAATATATATATATAATTTACAAAAACAAAGATTTGTGAAAAAGAAGAACTCTCAGAGGAGTGGATAAAGCTCTAATTAATTATCCACTCCACAAAAAAGAGGACAAAGTAGTAGTCAACAAATATCGAGGAATATCCCTCTGCCGGTTACGTACAAAATTCTTCCTTAAGTTATTTTTGACAAATTAGAGAAACAGATTGATCCACAAATTGCAGAGTATAAAGATGGAATCAGGAAAAGGAGATCTAACGCAGAACATTTTTTTAGCGTTTAACAGTCATCAGGAAATACAATTTGGCAAACAAGAGAATAGTGATCACTTTTGTACATTTTAAAAAGGCTTATGGTTCAGTTGACCGGAAAATATTGTGTAACGTTCTTAAAGAATTTGGGACACACCCAAAACTAATAAACCTCTTCATGCAAAGTCCAAGATTATATTTAAAAGTAAAATGTCTTATCCTTTTGGAATCAAGGCAGGGGAATGGACTGTCTCCTATTCTCTTTAGCATTGTCTTGGAAAATGTCATAAGCGAGTGTCAAGAAAGCTTGCCAAAATAAAGGCCTGCAGCATTTTAAATTTGGATATGCGAGGAGTATTTGAACATTGATTGTCAGGCCTTTGTAGATGATTTCGCACTCTTGGCAGAAGACATAGAAATTGCAGAAAAACAAGTAAATATTCTACACGGAATGGTCAAAAAGGTATGCGTACAAATTTTCATTGAAAAAACCTATATGACAAATATTAATTTTTACGGCAGAGCTCGAAAGAAAGACAAGCATGTTTAGGTAATTGGGTGAAATTATCCAACCAAATGGAGTGGACAAGGATACAAACATCGCCAGAATCAATAAGATTCTAAAATCCTACTGCATAACGAAGAATATGTACAATAAGAAACGGATCTTAAAGATGGGCAACGATAACCCGACCAGGAGTTTTATACGCTGCAGAATGCATAACCAGAGTTATGCATTCTGCATAACTAGCAAGGGGATATAGATTAACTGGATCTTGCTGAAAGAAGGATACTAAGGAAAATCTTAGGACCAAGAAAATCTAACGATATTCGGAAATTAGGAAAGAATGAGGAACCTTACCGGGCGTTAGAATCACGGCAGCATTACGTAAGAAGTATTGTAGAGCTAAAAAACTAGCCGGAAGTTAATCATTCTATGTGGTCCTACAGTGAGCGGTGTAGAAAAAAGACATAAGATTTAAGACATAATGAGAGATTTTTTTCTACACCGCTCACTGTAGGACCACATAGAATGATTAACTTCCGGCTAGTTTTTTAGCTCTACAATACTTCTTACGTAATGCTGCCGTGATTCTAACGCCCGGTAAGGTTCCTCATTCTTTCCTTATTTCCAAATATCGTTAGATTTTCTTGGTCCTAAGATTTTCCTTAGTATCCTTCTTTCAGCAAGATCCAATGTCATTGTCATTAAATTATAATGATAACAAAGATGGACTAATTAAAATATTTTAATATACCTATATTAGAGAGTAAATAATTTGATAATTTCGATTTGCATGTAATTGTAATATTGTAATAATATATAGGTAGGTAGGTGGTAGTTAGGTTTGATGAATTGGTAAATTGTTTATTAATAGCGAAATTTTAATTTTAGTTTTCACTTTTAGCTAAAATGTTTATTTAATTTTTTATTATTTGTTATTAAATAGTTACTGTATTTGTGTTATTAAATATTTGTTCTGTTAGATATTGTATTCGGTCTATTTTTTTGTATTCTATTAAATGTATTATTGGAACGCTGGTTGCTAATTTTATTTGTTGCATTGTTTACTTACAGTCAAGTTTTTGCAAATAAATAAATTTTAAAAAGTCGAATTAACTCCAGTTTTATTAGTTACCTGATGATGTAGTTAAACACAGATTTTTTTAAGTTACTCATTTATGTTTTTCAATATCAGATATAATTTTATTTTGTTTTTTATTATTTAAAGAAATTCTTGAGACTACAGAAGATATTTTTTCTGTAATCTCAAGAATTTCGATTCTGTTATTTTATTATTTTTATATTAATTGAGATGTCTAGTTGGGCACAATCTTTATATTAATCCCAATTTGAAAATTTTACTATTCAGTGACATGCGTTAATTTAAAATTGGTATTTTTTTTTAATGGGTTTTATCTTTGTTGAAATAAAATTTAATTTTTACAAACCAATTATTAAAAATTTACTACAGTAAAGTAAATTCCGACTTCAAAATAACTTTTATATGAAGTAGCTTCATTCATTACAGTTTACTTGGGTAACACAATTTTCAAAATTCAAAAAATAGACAAGTTAAGTAAGCGATTCTACTACATTCAAATAAACAGGATTTAAAAAATTTAAAGCGTATTTTAATTTAGAGAAAAATTTTAAATTACAATAAAAAAAATCCATTTAAATTCATTTTAATGGGTTGTATATTATTTTTTTCATTATTTTTTTTTTTAATTAAAAAAATTCACATATATGATTCCGAAATAAATCTCTTTTATTCAAATTATCCATAATTGCGGGTAAATATGTATAATTACTTCTAATGTTGGAGAATTTAATAAATGTATAGAAACTTTTTTAAAAATATACCGTTCAATTTATATATTCTCTGTATTAATATGTTTTACATATTAAAATAACTATATAAGCAGGAAATACTCTATTATTTTTTTTTAAACCTCCGGGACCACCATTAGGTATTACTTCAGAGAATGAGATGAATGACAATTTTTGTAGCATGTGAATATATCATGTCTGACTGGGATTCGAACCCGAAATCTCCGGATGAAAGGCCGAAACGCTATCACTCGCGCCACGGAGCCCGGTACTGAATTTATTATATAAATAATAAAAACATTACTGTTAATTAGTTGAGGTTAGTGAACGAAGCGAGCGTAGGTTATGTTTGTTTTACTGATTCCATACAGAAATTATACTTAAAGAGTATGAATGTAAATGAAGTGTAGTCTTGTACAGTCTTAGTCAGTTCCTTAAATATGTGGTTAATTGAAACTCAACCATTAAAGAACACTGCTATCTGCGATCTAGTATTCAAATCCGTATAATTAAACTGCCTTTATTAGAATTAAAACAGAACTCTCGATTTCGAAAAATCAGCTGATTTGCGATGACGAGTTCTCCATTAGACCACCAAACATAACCTACGCTCGCTTCGCTCATTAACCTCCCCTAATTAACGTTACAATACAAATTACATATGTTTATAGCTAGCTATACATTTATTAAATTCCCCAATATTGGAAGCGATTTAATGTATTTCTATACGTTTCTTTTCTTTCAAGGCTCACGTTCCTTTTACGAATTGTTTTTTCACATAGGTAGTGTCCTGACTCTTCAATGACTTTATAGAGACATGCACGATGTATTGAGTCGTATATTTTGTTCCGTGTAATTTATTTATTTGTTCCGTGTAATTCTTTCCTGGTCGAAATCCAACCTGATATTCTTTCAGTTCTTTAGTTTGTATTCTTTTTTACTAAACGGATTAAAGAGGAATACCGCGATAAATATTAACATCTCTTTTATTCAGTATGTAGTAAATGATTGATAGCGTCTTTCAATTATTTTGGAATTTTTTCTTGTCCCAGATTTCTCTGAAGAATTTTCCCATTTCTGTGCTTATTTCTTCATTTGAAAATGTTCCTATGTTTTGTTATTTTTTAATGTTTTAATTGTTTCTTGCCTATTCGGAGGATTTAAGGGATTGCATAATTTTTTTGTGTTTTTAGATTGAAAGTTTTCTTTTGGCTTTGGAGATTTTGACAATTTTTCAAAGCCATTAATTAAAATTTTTATTCTTGTTTATTATTTCTCTATTTTCGCTTCTTAATGTACTACCACATTTAAAGCCAATTAATTTTCTTTAAAGGTTTGATAGAAGTTAGTTTCTTCTTTAACAAAAGAACTATTTTATTTATTTTTTATTAAGTATTCAACTAATTAATAATATGAATATTAGACAGATAAAAATAAATTATAATGCAAGATTAATTCGATTTTTATATTTGTGTTATATTTAAATTAAAAACCAGTAATCACTGAGTACTTTACGGCAGAATGAATAGAATGAATTTATAGGAGCTTAAAATACATAATAAATCGTTAGCTGTATATATCTCTATTTTATTTTCTGCTAAATATTTAAAATATGAAAATTTTTCTTTGTAGCTCTAATATTCCATTCTTTTTTAATGGTTTGTAGCTTTCTGTTCTGATAATAGAGCTAATATTTTTCTGTACTTACATAATCTATATTCATTTCCATATGTGTGTTTGATATTTTTTATGCTTTATAGTTCTATTATTATTTTTATCATAGTATTTTATGTAAGTAATATTTTGTGATGATTGCTAGAAAAAAAAAATAGTGAGTTGTAAATAATTCAGTTAAAATTGTATATAAGAAAAAAATTATGATACAGAATTTTAATGATATTTCTCGGCGGCCGGAAATGCAAATGGAATATAAAATAAATTTTTATGAACGGAAAACCAGAGAAAGGTTTGTTTTGTCACAGTTTACTCAGAAAGGAAGGAATGAGAAATAAAACGGGTACGATGAGAGAAAGAGAAAATGAGAGAGGGTGAATTTATTGCGCATGCGTGTTTTGGTTTCGGTTTGGTCGCCGGATGAACGACTCGGTTAATTTACCCAGAATTTATTGACTCAATTATCATTGTTTCCTCTGTGGCTATACAACTTCTACGCAAAGCACACCGGAGTGTTTCATAAAAAGAGAGACCATAGATAAAGGCTTAATGAATGCAATCGATTCGCTGTGTAAATTCTATTCTTAACAATGGGGGTCCCTCTAAACTCGATTCACACCCGCCTCTGTAAAATTGTAATTGTATTACTGTTATACCATTATAATTTTGCGACTGTATTTGTTGGAAAACTTATTAATGTATACATTTTCATATTAAGTTACTTTCCTAACAATGTTTTCAACATTATTTATTGAGATATAGATCCTTTTCAAATGAATGTTCACAATTCGATGTCAACGCCCTCAAAGAGATTTCAAAAGCCAAATATTGTTGAAAAAAATCAGTTATACTGTAAAGTGGATAATAATACGTGGTGAAACTGTGTTGGTGTGTGAAATGTTTGTTGCTTTCTCAAATAACACAAAAAATGAAATATAACTAATATTAAGATGCATCTATTAATTTTTTTTAATGAAATAACTTATATTGATTAAAGAGCGAATTCTTTAAATTATTTTGCGAAGTAATCCATAATTTTAAAACTTGCTACGGTTATTAGAGTTGGATAGAAAAAATAATAGAACAATAACAAATAAATGCTGGAACGCTAAATTTATTCAGCCGTATCAGTTTTTATCGCACTTAAAATTTGAGATAACACTTGTAAAAGGGCGGGGGTGGAGAAGACCTACATCTCCGGGTGCGAGCTGATGGTGGTGCGGCTGAACAACTGAGCAAGGACATCGCCAAAAAGGTAGAGGATGTTACTATGGCTCTAACGGGAAGAGGCGGCCAGAGGGTCCACGTTGTTATGGACATGGGCGTACTCACTACGAAGGACGAGTCCCAAAAGGAGCTTCATCAGGTTACTGCGAGGTCGGTCTCACTAGATATACTACCCATGCGGCCGGCATTTTGGAGTGACGCAAGTGGTCATCTTGGCAGTGCCGCCCATCTTGGAGGACAAGCTTGCGTCTGATGGAAGAATTTTGATAACTTATGTTTTCGGTGCTGGAAGCCAGGCCTCAGGGCCAAATTGTATCTTGGACCTGATCGCAGCGGCCACTGCTTTACCTGTGGCGAGCCTGGCCGCTTGCTAAAAGACTGTATGCAGGAGCCTCAGTGTCCCACATGAAAATTTCATGGACATGCGCCTGGAGGCCGTGGATGTAAGGCGACTTCGCCCACGTCATGAATCCGCTGGAGTTTGCACCACGAAGTAGCCCCGACTGTAGGGAACAGATCCATCCGGAAGGGGTGGGTGGCTCTGGCATCCCAGTGATCGGGTGGAGACGCCAAGACTGTAGTCCCGGTGGGGATTCCTCCGCGGGTTCTCCAGCGTCAAGATAGTCATCATGACAAACTTCTGATGTATAACGGTTTTTAACGCACTGTAAACAACTTGAAGTTTTTATTTGCTGTATAGTATAACAGTTTTGGTATAATTTTAGGAAAAAATATTTGCTCTTTCTATGAACAAAAAACGACAAATGTTTTTTCTTCATATAGTTTTATAGACAGATACGACAAAACAGATACGAAATTGGAATAATATAAACTATTAAAATATACAAATATCGACATATATGATGAAGTCATAATTTCAAAAACGGTTATTAAAGTTACAGACGTTCAAAATCGTTGTAAATAAAATTACGTAAAATCGTCTGTGTATCACTTCTGGTACAAGTCAACAAGGCAAAGTTCATGTTGGTGGAGGATTGCAACAGTTATTTTGTTTGGCTGCAGACAGATTGAGAAATACCACAACAGTACAGTCTGGGTTTAGTCCTACTGAACAAAGTGATATGCTTGTCAATTCGTTCTAAAGAAGAAATATTGTCCGTTTGAAATAGATTATTATATTTTTTGGAAGCTGTAATTACAAAATTAAAAATATTAATTTACATTTACTGTATTCATATATGAATTAAATTTAGAATTAATGTAAATTAATTTAAAATTAAAATTCGTAATATTTAAGAAATTCTTTCTAATAACATACTTGTCGAAATCATCTATTTCGTATTTATTATGAGTATAATTTTTTTTTTTTTAATTTGAGAACCACTAAAAACCTCTACTTGGTATCCGATTTTCCTGAATTACTGTAGGGAAGAGACCCCCCCCCCCTTTGCTTCCTTTTATTTCCTTTTGTTTTTGATTTTTTATATTTTTATACCCCCTCTCCTGAAACGAGTAACCCGTTGCAGTTTCGGGTAAGTAACCCGTAAGTAACAACTGTGTTGCAGTTTCCAATGCAAAGAACAGACAATATTTGTTTTTTAGCAATAACATATTTGCAAATTACGTAATACTTATAATTTATAACACACCTATTTGAAACCTATACTTCTGCGACTCACGGGTCTCTGTTCATCACAATATAATTACTTAAACCAAATCAGTTGCTGAAGTTATTTAACGTTATTTACTTATATGTCCCTTTTTTTTTAGTACGATATATTTTCATCATGCTTATGCTTTAAAATACTCGTACATCGACTAAAATATCAATTGCTCGTAATGTAGAATAATAGGACAAATAAAATTTATTATTTATACAAAAATAGCCGTAATTAAGCGGAAGAAAAGCTGATGTTTTATTATTAAACATTGAAATTATAATGACATCAGTTAATTCATTAATATAAATAAAAACCTAATAATAGTGTTATACATAACTATATTATAATGTACAACATTATCTTGGTAGTTCATACTCACAGACAATGTTTAAAACAGCAATCTAATCTCACGGCAGAAGTCGCAGTTACTTTACTACTACCGCTGAAACGTGACTGTACACTGTAGTACTTAAACTCTCCGAATATGCATCTTGACTTTCTAGTATTTTACATTTAATTCTTTTAAGTTGTTTTTACTACATTATCAGATCAAATTTTATTTAACTAATACAGAAACAGACAAACACAGGTAGCATGATAGTAAAGGTTTTCAATATGCTATCTCTTTATAAAATTAATTTCCTTTGCTTCAGCTTATTTCCTACCGAACTATGTATCATTTCGTATTATTTTATTTATTTTTTATTTAAATTAATTATTTTCAATTCTAAATATAATCAAGATTTCATTAAAAATTGTTAAGATATAAAATGAATAGAATTGTTTTAATTTATATATACAATTTTTTTAAAGGCAGTACAAAAATAATCATAAAATTTGTGATTATTTTATTTGATATAAAACAAAATAATCATAATGAAATAATAATGAAAATTTTTCTTCGAATTCATGTATCTTGCATAATAAAAACAGTCTTTCAACAAAAACTAATGATTATTTCAGCTAAATGAGATTGCTAGATTCATCTTATTACTTGGCTGTAGTTATTTAAATAATATTTAATAGATAATCTTACTCAAAAATTATTATCGTATTTTTTTGTAATTATCTTGTACGAGTCATTAAAAATTACGCCATTTTTTTCTGTATTTTCGTTTCTTCATTTTAAACAAAATGTACTTTGTGTCTATTACTAAATACTATATTTTTCATTACTGTTTTACTGCTGGGATTCTTGAAAACGCTTCATTTAGTTATTTCATTTCATATCCCAGTCCTTAATTCCAGTTCAATGAAAGCTTAAATGCACAGTTTTTTTAGCTATATGAAATAACTAAATTCAACAAGCTGAAAAAAAGTGAAAAATAAATTAAATTTTTCCTTCTTAAGGGAGGTTTACAATACCTATATTATGTAAAATAGTGTATGTAACACTATTACTTAAGTGTGTTTAGTGTGTGTGTGTGTGTGCGTGCGTGTGCGCGCGCGTGTGTGTGTGTGCGTGCGTGCGCGCGCGCGCGCGCGTGTGTGTGTGTGTGTGTGTAAAAAAATAAATTAAATTTTTCCTTCTTAAGGGAGGTTTACAATACCTATATTATGTAAAATAGTGTATGTAACACTATTACTTAAGTGTGTTTAGTGTGTGTGTGTGTGTGTGTGTGTGTGTGTGTGTGTGTGTGTGTGTGTGTGTGTGCGTGTGCGTGTGCGTGTGCGTGTGCGTGTGCGTGTGCGTGTGCGTGTGCGTGTGCGTGTGCGTGTGCGTGTGCGTGTGCGTGTGCGCGTGTGCGTGTGCGTGTGCGTGTGCGTGTGCGTGTGTGTGTGTGTGTGTGTGTGTGTGTGTGTGTGTGTGTGTGTGTGTGTGTGTGTGTGTATGTAATAGTCTATGAAACATAAAAGGGAAAATACTAAGTGAGCTAAAACTATGAAGCTAAAAAACTTTTTAAAAGTTTTTTTTAACTTTTCTTTGAAATTTGCCCATCGTTTCTTCTTTTCAACTTCAGAATTATTTGTTCTCATTTTTCTATCGATTTCACTCCATGCGTTTTATTTTTTATTCTTGAGTTTATATTCCAAACAGAACAGGTTTTCTCTAAACAATTCTTTTACCATGTCACCTTCATTCCATTTCGTTTCATTTAAACCATTCACAGATTTCATCCTCAAAATGTTATTTGTGTAAAAAATACGGGTATATATTTTTCACGAAAACGATGGCTTTTAATGACAGCTAGAGGATAAATGAATGTGATGAGCTATGATAGAATTAATAGAAATGTTTTGAGATAACCTCAAATTGCTATTAGCAGATGTTTGCAACATCTAAAACTTGTGGATAACAAGATTTTTGCTATAAACAAGATAAATATGCTAAAATTTTGTATTAACATGAGTTGAGTTTTATTTATTACAGCATGCACTGTTAATCGTATAATATAATACTAATATAATAAATTTTGCTGACTGATGTTCAAGCTGGACACCCTGAAAGTATCGACTATTCCAAAAGAATTTTCATTATTATAACCTCTGTTTTTCAAAATTTCGGCCCCGGTTTAGGCATCTACCGCCGGAGAACAGCATGCTGTGATAATATGATTTCTATTTTCTGAAGGTGTAAATTCTGCCTAAATTCACTCGCGTTTGTTAGAACAGCATGGTAAAAATTTATTACAAAAATTTTAAGTTCCGACTGATGCTCTAAAAATTACCGAAATTTGTAGAAGGAGTATCAGAACTGATCATTTAGTTATCCACGATAAACCGAAAATTTACTGTAAATCATATTCAAGAGGAGGGTTCAGAGACAGTTTACTCAAACGCAGGGAAATCCGAATTCGTATTAGTATGGAACTTAAACAATGGTATTTAACAGAAGGTAATACTTTTTACTTCTTTTACGAACTAAAGGAAGTATTGTGATCGCGAAAATTTTGGTTTTCTGATTTCAATGGTAATATCTGTTTTTATCATCTCTGAATCCATTTTGTTTACTCTCGACGTGACGTCTGTAGGTACGTATGTTTTTATGTACGTATGTATCTCGCATAACTCAAAAACGTTTAGCTGTTGGATGTTGAAATTTTGAATTAAGAACTGTTGTAACATCTAGTTGTGCACCTCCCCTTTTGATCGCAATCAACTGATCTAGAGTGTATAAAAAAGCCTTCTTAACTGCAGTATTCTTAACTGCATTGAGAGCTTTTCAACGATATACATAAGTGGTACTTATTTTCATTGGTTCCAGAGTTATAGCCAAATAAAACTTTTGTTAATGAAGTAGTTAAATCTTAGGGAAGGCACTTCGTTTCAAACCAGACTAATCTCCTTTTTTAATTTTAACTATTAACCTCTCATTGTAAAATAAAATTACGATGAATAATAATTCAATAACAAAAAAAAATCAGAAGATTTTAATGAAATAACATTTTATGTACTTTTTATTTAAAAAAATGAATAAATGCAATTTAATAGGCCTACAAATATTTAGATTCAATAAAGCTTAAAAATTCTCTACTACGAAAGTTATGAAACGACTAGCACTAGATAGGGAATCTTGGAGAGCTGCATCAAACCAGTCAAATGACTGAAGAAAAAAAAAAGCGTTCAAGGGTACGTGTTGTCCATATCAGATTTTTTAGTGCATAGTTTAATCATTTTGAGCTGGAATCCAAACCTCAGTGTATGGAATGGAAACATTCAGTTTGCTCGCTAAAATTATTCAAAAAACCTACACGTAATAGGTAAAGGAATACTAACAGTGCTTTTTACCAAACAAACACCGATGCTAACGTGTTTTTTCGGACTATGCAGGCTCACTTTATTGCTATTTGGAAGGAGGAAACGTCCTTATTCTCTTTCAAAAGGTAATTCTTCTGTATTATAATGGCCGTCCCCAAAAATGCTTTCGTTCAAAAAACAAGGGAAGCTATTCAAATGTCTGGTCGGAATGTTTTTACCCACTTTATAATCCCGATCTTGTAATTTTTTTTTTTATGCTACATCAGTGAGCGAGTCAAGGATGACTCAAACTCCAACCAAGGTGAACAATTCTTTATTACTGGAATAAGAACACTGCTAAAGTACCTAAATGAAGCCTGGAATTATATTGAACAGTAGTATTAGTTGCATTGTCGCTGAATAAATAATATTTTTTCTGGTCACTTGCCTCTAATTTTTCAACGACTCTCGCACATTAAGGGTCTAATCACCACGATATAATGCACTTTAACGGTCATTCAGTTTTATGACTACTATCTGCTATCCTGAACTGAATCTGACTGAAGATCCGGTCACTAATGAAATGTCATGATGGAATGCAACCTCTGTGAGAAAAGTACGACTTCTTTAAAATTGGAAATGGATATGCGAATTAGTAAAAGTGATGGAAACACGTTTGCCATTAACATAGATAAGTAGTGAAGGCAGTTTTATTGATAATACCGTAATAAATGTTGATGGCAATGAAGATATTCTACGGACGACGAGCAAATTAATCAAAACTTGTAAGGAATTAACAATCGACTATTTACATTGGCTAACAATTAAACAGATAGTAGGATACAATTTTCAACATTGTGTTGCTGTCAGATAAATTCTCTTTGATGGCTACAATAATGCAGCAAGTCTTTGTGGTTAATTTCTACAATGCTACATTCATAATACAGTACCACTGAAAACTTTCTGTACTTTATTTTTATACAAAACCAAATAAATTTTAAAAGCACTTCTTTGCATTTTGATGGTACTTTCTAGTCCCATACTAGGCTTCCGACAGTTTGGTAAAAACTTGGATTCTTCTTAATTTTTTCACCTTTTCTTTTTTAAATTGTTTTAAAAAAAGACACAGTATAGCATCTATAAATACTGTGTCCAAATGATATAAATTCCCCCACCTGTACATATTATTATTACCAGTGTTTGTTATATAAAGAACAAGCGGTATTAGATAAATTGTCAGCGGGCAAAGGTTCGGAGAATTGACCAGTTCCTTTCTTCTTTACAAGCATACAAAACATTTTTAATATTTACGATGATTTAAAATCTAATACTTACATATACAAATACTTAATTTTATTATTAAATTTAAATACTACATGAAGCTTAAACTATTGTAATCGATGTATGCTTATCTGTTTTTCTTTTTGTTGAGCTGAAATTTATGTTACTGTAAAGGAATGAAAGAAATTCATAATAAGCTACTAAATTAATGGAAATAACATTTATAATCGATCATAACCGTCTTCTTACAAAAGTACGTTTCTGTGTTTTTATTAATATTTAGATTCAATAAAGCTTAAAAATTCTCTACTACGAATATTCTTTTATTAATTTTTTTTGAGGCAGGGCCCTCCCGCCATCCCTACCTCACACAAACCCACTCCATCGCAGACTGAATTTTTAAATAAAATATATGTTACTAAGGTACTGCATTAACAATATAAGTTTGTGAATTGTTGTTTATTTATTTTATAAATAAATTTCACTAGGCATTTTTTAACAATTAAAATGTTTTACAATAAATTATTATTAAAAAAAAACAAAAATAAGTATTTCAGAAGATATTTGATTTTAAAATCTTAGGAACTTTATGGCTTACTGAGAACACACGATAAAAATAATTCGTCTTTTAAGAATGGATGTTTTTTAAAGTTTACAATGATAAATTCACTGTAATTCATAACTTTAAACTAAATTCATAAATTCGACGTAATTGCCATTTTAGGAGAAAATTAAAATTTTTATAACTATGGGATCGGGTCATGCTTTAATGATTATACATCTGCAGTATTACAAAACACACACACACACACACACACACACACTACATGTACACTTATTATGTATATATATATATATATATATATATACCCAGTGAGCAACTTAAAACCGAACCGAGTATAAAAATGAATGAAAATATTCCTTATTTGTTCTGTTTAATTATTTTCCATACAAAAATAATAACTTTTAGCAATTTTTATGTAAGGAAGGTAAAATACGTGGCATGATTTTGAAATATTTTGCCAGTTTTGCCGGTTAATAGCCTTAAAAAGTAATTTTGTATTTGCACAATTTTATCGTAATACATAACTCTTTTTATAAGGTTAATGTTCACCAAAATTAGTTTTATTTACGTCGAGATTGAAAAAAATTTTAAAAAACTTTTCCAATTTTTAAATAAGTTTAAAGATCTGAAATATAAGTGTCAAAGCTACTTTAATTTTAATAATCCTGTAACTGTTGAAGGAAAATAGAAAAAAAACTTTTTAATAAAATTATAAAAGCTAGAGCCAAAAACATTATTTTTAGAGGTGGAGAATAAATTTTAAGATAACTTTTCTAAAAATATTCATGTATGGGTTAAGCTAACAGATTTTCTTAAATAAAGTTAACGTTAAGTCCTAAATAAAGTTTTTTCTAAACCTAACACTCCTTCAACATAGGCTTAATAAGAAAATAATTTTTAAAAAAATGTTTCTGCATTTTAATCCCGGATCTATAATTTAAAAAAAATTGAAAATATTCTATCCGAAGGTAGATAGAATAAAAGTACAAAAAACATACACTTCAGTTTTAAGATATAGCGGTTGATGTTTTAAAAAGCTTTTTTTGCATTCATAAAGGAGAAAAGGCTAGATTAGAGAATTTGTTATTTTGATTTCGCCTACCGATTTACTAAATGGATTTTCTAATTTTTGTTTTCGTGATAATATTATTATAAATACTTTATGTTTGCCTGAATTTGTTAGACTTTGTCGTGGTCTGTACATTTTATTTCATAACTGTTGCAGTTTAGAAGGTATAATGTTCTTTATTATATTAGAATTTTGTCATCATTCGACTCACCTTATATCAAGGAAGCGTATCTAATAATGCAGAAAATACAAAAAAAAAGTGGAAATAAATTTTTTAATTGGTTAAGTTGTATCGTTTTCTATGAAAAGTAAATCATTTTAACGAATATTTATATGGGAAAAAGAAATTCTAATTCAATTTTTTCGGTCATTTCCGTCGGATTGCTTGAAGGTTTTATGTAATTCTAGCTTATAATTAATGAATAATGATTTTTTAATTGTTACGGGTTGAACGGATTTTAACACACTCCATATTTACTGTATATTTTATTGCTTATGTGTGATATTTATAAAATATATAACTAAAGATCGACGTAAAATATGTTTTATGAAAATGTATAGTTTTAAAATCCTACCTTTGCGTATCAGGTATATATGTTTGTATCATGTTAATTTAATTAATTTTTCGTTTTTCGAACGGGTCCGTCGTTTATTTAATTATATCAGTTTCTTCACAAAAATAATGGTCGCACAAAATTTTATTATAAAAATAAACGAAAAATGTAGATATTAGGATTCAATTATTTTTAATTTTGATTACTGGTTGGCTGGATGGTAATGTTATCTTCCGCGATCAGAATTTTGTATTTACTTATTTAAACGGTAAGATAACAGGCTGAGGCTTTATAATAATTTCTCTGAGGGAAGTGAATTTTGTTGTATGTGAATAATTTAATTATTTTGATTAATTTTTTAATTCTGTTTGTGTGTGATCGGGACTCGTATCTGAAACCTACAGACATAAGAGTGAGATGTTACCACTCTACTAATAATGTTTGGTAAATTATCAATAATATTTATCGAAATATGATCCTTTTTTTCCATTTTATCATGCTCCGTTCGTTTCCAAGCATTTTATTGCAGTTTATCACTCTCCATCATTTACTAAAGATTTTGTAGGATAATGCCTCATTGTTATAAAATGAGATAAAATATTGCTCTTAGCCGTACGCGACTAAATATAAAAAAAGTAATTGTAAAACGTAGATTACAAAAACATTAAACAAAAATGCTAATTCTAAGATTTAAAGCGTTTAATTAATAAAGATCTCACGTTTAATAGAATATTTTAGTAAAATAAATACTTGAAATTAATTTTTTAAAAAACCATTTCATTTAAGTTGGTGGATGCCTAGTGCTTAAAGTATATAATGTGTGTCGGTTATTGTGACTATCGGTTATAATGACCTAAAATTGTCGCTCCTTGGAGGTCACTATAAACGATAATTACCGTGTATATATATATATATATATATATATATATATATATATATATATATAAAATTTATTTATAAAATTTTTAAATCTGCTTCGTAAAAGTTACGCAGACAAATCCGTCTTCATTTCATTTATGGTAGTAGAAACTATTTATTCCTTTTTAAAAAAGATGCTTATTTAATTAACGATTTATATTGATGCATTAATCTATGTATTATTATGTACTCATACTCATTATTACTAGTATACTTTATATTTTAATAGTATGTACTATAGTTGTTTAAATGTATTCTAACATTTCAAAAAGTGGTAACAATTGTTGTATCGGTTTTCATAAGATATCAAACCCTACAAAAAAATTTGGTATATGGAAATTAAAACAAAGAAAGGATTGTGTATGTCATTTTACTCAATCTGAAAGAAACACCTTTTGAAACTGATTCACTGAGTCAGGTTTTGTGTAAAATATAAAACAAAAAAACAGGATTTAATAACTTTTTAGTCCTGTTACCCAATTGTTAATGTCTGGTAATTTTTTTCTAGGAAATGGAAATTTTGTTTTGTGAAACGAAGTTGGTAGCGCTACTCAACCGGTATAGATACGGCAGTGTGAGTTGATTCTCCTTGTGCTGTGTAAACGTTTGTGCCGTTTTCGGTCGTGTTACGAACAGAATGTCTTTTACCATAGAACAACGAGTTTTCATTCTTGAACAATATTTCGCTTCGAAATCGTACGCGAGTGTAAAAGAATCATTTCATATTAAATTTGTTGGTGTTCCTCCGCCAGAAAAAATGCCAATTTTTAGGCTAGCAAACCGAATCCGGATTCGAGACAGGTAGTGTTTGCGACAGTAAACGTAGTGGTCGACCAACTCGCTTGACAGAAGACGTTTTAGAAAATGTGAAAACAAGATTGCTCAATTCTCCACGGAAAAGTTTACGAAAACTTTCCACGCAAGTTGGTTTGTCATATTCGAGTGTTCATAAAGCTGCTAAAAATTGAAATTTTATCCGTATCGTGTACGATTAGTCCAAGAGCTTCAGCCTCCAGATTTAAACAAGCTATTGCAATATTGCCGTTGGTTTAGGTCTTTCGTAAACAATAACGGAATCGAATTTTTAAACACAATGTTCTTTAGTGATGAAGCTTGGATTCATCGCGATGGTTATGTGAACAGTCAAAACTATCGAATTCTGGCGGTTGAAAATCCTAACGCTTTACAAGACAAATCTTTGCATCCTGAAAAAATTGATGTGTGGTGTGCGATATCTCGTCATCGTATAGTCGGACTCATATTCTTAGAACAGACAGTAAATGGTGAAGTATCCAGGAATATTGTGCGCCAATTTGTTTTCCTCCTTGAACCTCAAGAACTGTATTGCTGGTTTCAGCAAGACGGCGCTACATGCCACACGTCTCGAGAAACCGTGGATTTTCTGCAAGAGTCCTTTGATGATCGAATAATAAGCAAGGGCTTATGGCCTCCAAGGTCCCCAGACCTCACATCTCCTGACTACATTTTGTGGGGATATGTTAAGTCCGAGGCCTTCAAAAAGAATCCTCACAGTATTGATGAACTTAAAGCCAATATTACAGACTTAATCACGAATATTTCCAATGCAACTCTTAAAAAGGATTCTGCTAATATGTTGAAAAGAGTCCGTGCGTGTATAACCACAAGGGGTAGTCATTTTGAGCATAATCTTTAACAATTATGTAAGTAATAGCTTTTTATTAAATCTCTTTTGTAAGTAACAAATACATTTATTTATTCCACCCTTTCTTAAATTACATTTAAAATTGGGTAACAGGACTAAAAAATCACTCTGTATAAAATTCCTGCTTGATTTTTAAGTTTAAAATACCAATTTTAATGTTATTATTAATTTATTTATAATTTATAAATTTTAAATTAAATTTTCTTTTAACTTCGTAATACAATTTTTTAGTTGGATTTTTAACGTTATTTCTTTTGTATCGTACTGTTCTTTTAATTTATTAAAATATATATATATTGTTTTATAAATCATTACACCAAATTTCACTTAATACGGACGGCATTACAGCAGTCTATATAAAATACTACTGCAGATTATCTTGTTAACTATATTTAAACAAAAAATATAATTAGGATTTCTCTTTTATAAAATAAACCGAAGTGATTGTAAAAGGTTTTATGATAGATCGATTGTAATATTATATTTTATTACTATCTGTTTTATATCTCGCTTGTAAAACAGAAGATCAGTGTGTGAATAAGATTTAAGAAAATCTATTAATTTAAACAATCCAGTTGTTTAGCTAGATAATAACACTGTGTTATAAAATGTCAGTTTGTCAGATTTATACTACTATTATGGAAATATTTTAAAATAGAGATGCAATACTGTTACTGAGATGTAATAATTAAAGAAATTTAACGGAAATCTAAATATTCATGAGCCATAAAATAAATTTTTAAAAAATTTTCATTAAATCATATTTCTTAAGAACTAAGTTTCAAAAAAAAATTCATTATTTTCTATTTTACTGTTGTAATTTGAAATTTATTATAATTAACAAAAAATCATCCATAAAAATATCGTAATTACTTTAATGTTTTTCTGGTGAAGGAAATTAAGAGTTCCATACCACAAATTATGCATTAAAATGTAATAAAAATAAAATGGTAATTAACATTTTCATCTGTCGCTAAAGTAGCAAAAATTTTCTCGATTTTATTATATGGCGGTAAATGTTTTTCAAAAATTTCTATTTTGAGTCTCAATAAAAATAAAGAAATTATCTTCTTACATGGAATCATGTTTTATGGTTCGTATGATTTATACGATATTATTTATTTAATAATTTCAATTAACAGCGGAATAGAAATTTTGGGATTGAGGATAAAGTTACTTCGTATTCTTCCTTAGATTGGATAACTCTAGTATTAATTAAATCCGGCAACACTTGCGTGTTTTTCATATCTGACATATCACGGAGTACATTTAAAAAGGTTATGATTATATTAGTTGATTTATTTAAAAGTTATTGCGTATTAAAAATTAATTAAAATAAAGAAGAAATTCTATATATTTTGATACTTTATTACAAAAAATGGAAAAAAGGCGATTCAGTTGCTAAAAACCTTTGTGATGTTTGTGTGAACATGATGCGGTATCAATCTTGTGATTCACAAATCACAAAGCGTTAACAATCAGTAAAAATCTGCTGTCGATGGTCCACTTCGCTCGGACGGCCGGTGACTAAAAATATCGGTAATGCAAGACGGGCACATTAACAGTTGTGTCATCAGTAACAAAACAGCTTTAAACCGTTTGAAGAAGGTTTGATACAAAAAAAAAAATTGAATGTTTTGTTGCCGCATGATTTAATAAAAAACAATTTAATGGCTTAAATCTCCATTTGTGAATAGTTGCTAAACCGGAATGAAATTGAACCATTTTTTAATCAGTCAATTTAGGTGAAGAAAAATAGATCACTTACGACAATAATGTATGGAAAAGGCTCGCTTAAGTTGATAATTGGACTATTGTTGACGCTTCGGATTTATGTGAAGAATTCAGTAGGCATTTTCAGTCTATGAAAACAAATCTAAGTAACCTAAGTTTACAAACCTTGTATACAGAACATTTTGAAAGTTGATTATAAGATGCATGTTGGTCAAGTTATGGCCGACATTTCGGTTATAACTGTTGAGGAAGTCGTTATGCGTGAAGTCTGTGGGTTTCCGTTCTGCGGTCGATGTTGACAGAGTGCCACTTTTTATAATTAAAGGCACCTCTAATCTTGTTGCTCCGGTTTTATCTTGAATTTATAATTTCGGTCTTCAGTCCGGGATGTTACCATAAAGTTGGAAGTGTGTATTGTTTCAACGGTGCCAATGAAAGGTGATCCTCATTGCGTCGATAACTATCGCCCGATTTCGATTATTATGTTGTTGCCAACATACTTAAGACAGTTTACGACATCTTTATGTAATGCTGGTGAAGATGGTCTGCCCGTATCAGCATGGTTTCCGCGAAGGTAAACCCACTACGACTAATCTTGAGACATGCTAATATTTACTGCTCCAGAAGTTGAATTTCAAAAACATTGTTTAGTTTGGTTTTCATAAGACGTTCAACAGCTGTTTCAAGATCTATTTCTGTTGATGTTTAGCGGCTCCAATGTTAGCGCAGCAATGTTCACGTGATTGCAGAGCTTTATTGCTGATAGAGCTTTTCACGGGAAAGTATTTAGTAGGGTGTCTGATGAGTTCAAGGCCGTTTCTGGGGTGCCTCAGAGTTCTATACTTGGTCCATTACTATTTGTTGTCTTTTTAAATGATATCGGTCGGAATATCACTTCTGAAGCATGATTGTATGCCGATGATCTCATGATCTCAATCATCACTTTAGCCATGATCTCAATCATGGCTAAAGTCAACAGATATTCTGTGCATCCGGTTTGCAGTCTAATTTTGATGCGGTTCGTAGTCGGTCAGTTGACAATAGGATGCTGCTTTATCTTAATAAAACAATTCTTGTGTCATATTCTTGAAACTTCCTTAAGAATAAATGCAAATATATGATTGGTGCGCACTTCAGACAGGCGTTGAAGGTATCTCAAATTTCGGGGTTTTCTCTGATTTCAAGTTAATCTTCAAAGAGCATGTTAATAGAATTGTCCCCAAAGTCCAGAAGAAACTTCGGTTTGTTTCTGTGAGTTTGTCGACATCTCCAGCACGCACAAACCATCGTATACCTGTAAAAGGCTATGGTAAGACCTACCCTTGAGTATTGCATTGTCATTTGGAATTGTGAAAGGAACAATAATAGATAGAGACAGTTTAGAAGCGACTATTCTACATCTTGGGCTTGCGTCGTTTTAGTCATTCCTTTGACGGATATGAGGATGAATGCAGTTTATAGAAGACGCATTCTTTTTAGACCAGGCGTATTGCTGAAAACTTTATTTTCGCTGTAAAATTGTTAATGGGGTTATTTAAAATAATATAACCAATATAACATTAGCTATATAAAGGCACACAAAAGGCTAATATAGAAGTTTGCTATTACGGCTAGACAGCTACGTGTGTATTCACTTACCTAGTAAATAGAATTTAATAGGGGTGTCATGAGATGTTTTTATTAGTGTGCATTGTGTATATTTTTAATATTTTTGTTTTTTCGCAATACCACTTTTAGTTTAGTATTACTTTTCTAGTTGCCTATACTAAGGTAAATTATTTGACGTTTCTTTTTATACGTTCCCTGATAGGACAAGTGCGTGCAAAAAGGTTTCTTATTCTGTTCTATCCACTTTCTTCACACTAGAGTAGATCATCCCACTTCCCTGAGAGATTAGGTCATCATGGAGGTTGAGGGTGGCTAAAAGGCGTGTTGTGACGGCCAGCTAAAAACGAAAAAAAATTGTTATTATTATTTTTATAATAATTAAATCTATATATTTAAACGGACGGGATTATTTATGCAATATAAAGTGATTACAATAAGGTGTTTCATTAAGTACATTGTATGTAATCTAACTCTTCCTGATCTATCCCCTCTGTAGGCGATGTCACCTTCGCCGATGTCAGCTGGTACCAGAAAACATTCGACCAAAATCCAACCAACGAAAAATACGTTACTATAATTAACGGGTCGACAATACTCATGGAATATCTATTGTCTGGTTGATTGACCTTGATTATGAGAAATAAATTTTAATACAAAATTTAAAAAAAAATCATAAATACAGTCTCTCTCTCTTTTCAAATAGATTACAACTGAGAAGACAGAAATTATAATCTGTTAAAAAAATAAAGTCTTTGTATTTGATTTTCTTTCTTAAAATTCTAACTAATCTATTCATATATGTGTATGTATGGTTAAAATAAAGATAAAATTAATGTTTAAATTTTTTACCGATAAAAAATATTTTTCGTTAAAGCTGATTTTGTTTTTTTTATGTTCTGGAGTTTTACTTTAATAATACTTAAATACTTTACAAAGTTTATACTAATATTTCGATGCAGATTACAAAACTGGCTTACTTTACTTGAAATAAATTACAACACAAAACAGTAATGAAAAAGAAAATTAAAAGATTTTAATACGAAATAAACTTAGTTTTTCCATAAAGTAATTCATGAATGGGTTTCGAAAGCCAGATTATTTTTGTGACGCTGATTATAGAGAGTTTTATGTATTTGGAGCAGTGATGTACAAGACAAAGAGTATTTAAAACTATTTTTGCAGTTGCAGTTATTAATATTCTTTTATAAGATCGTTTCTTTCTTATATCTTCCCATTCTACTCATCATGACGTTTACATTATACGGATTCTAAATCATTTACCATAATCTGTGATCTGTGGGGGATCATCCCAATAAACATCTGTATTATTTAACATTACTATTACTATGATTTTAACAAAATGTACTATTTTTCGTGTGCGTTTACGTCTATATTTTGTAAGTTTTAGTACTATTCAATGTTACGTTAATGTTTATGAACATTATTGACCCGAGGCCCCAGTCTCTGTTCTCTGGAAATGATAGTATCTGCGGGTATAAATATATTACGAATAAAAATACATTTATTTGAATTTTCTTACTCTGAAGAAGCGGATATTAAAATATTAATGTTAACATTAAACAAAAAAATTAAATTTTAATTCATTAAAAATATTTTTGTTGTTATTATAATAATAGGATAATACTCGATGTTTTTATCAATTTAATACACTTAAAATTCCCATTGATATAAATATTTAGTTATTGCATAATTTTAATTTATAATGAGAAAACTACTGAAAATTTAATATCGGTAGGTAGATAAAACGGAATAATAGAAAAGGAAGAAAATGTAAAGTGCAATGATTTAAATAATTCCCTTCTGAAACCAACGAAATTTTATCTGCGTACATAGATGGTTTATAAAAATATATTGATTTGGTAATGTAGTATATATTAATCTCAGAAATTGAGATACGATGCATTTTTTTAAATATGAATTTTTTTTGTACTAAATTTTATATTCTCTCTCTTATGCAGATAAGGGAATAAAGAAATTATGTATATCTCTAACTGAAAATTCATTCCTGATAATAAAAAAATAAATAAATAGATGTTAAGAGATATGCAGAAATAATGTAATCCAACCTGAACTGTGGTTTTTACAAATTGCATGTCTAATCACATAAGGAGTGGATCTTTTAGACTAAATCTCATAACATCATGGTATTCTCTTTAAATGACAGTAAAGCACAAGGTTTTGAAATATATAAATCTTTATTTTATTTCTTTTTCCTGTTTAGCCTCCGGTAATTATCTTTCAGATAATACTTCAGAGGATGATATGTATGAGTATAGTCTTGTATAGTCTCAGTTCGACCATTCCTGAGATGTGTGGTTAATTGAAACCCAACCACCAAAGAACACCGGTACCCACGATTTAGTATTCAAATCCGTGTAAAAATAACTGACTTTACTACGACTTGGACACTGGAACTCTCGACTTCCAAATCAGCTGATTTGGGAAGATGCGTTCACCATTAGACTAACCAACCCGGTGGGTTGAAATATATCTGTTTAAATTAAGATTAACTAATCGAGTGGAATGTTTAATATCAATAATTCTAAACTGATGAATTAATATATTATATAAAATATATAATGGTTTTGTATGACATAAAACGAACCTTAAATTTGAGATAAAATATAATTTATTTTGGTATATAAACACATATAACAAGATTAATTAGAAAAGAGTACTTGAACACTAATATTAGATAACAGTACAAGATAAGCTTATATTATTGTAAAAAGTTACACAGTAAAGGAGTGTAGGAAATTCCACGGTTGATACTTTTACTTCTGTTTTAGACTAATCATTTTATAAATAAATCCTCATTTTGTATTATTTACTTCATTAATTTTTTTTATTTTCTTCTTTTACAATTTTAATCCAGTATATATTTTTTATAAAACTATATTAATCAAAACCAAAGTATTTTTTCTAATTCTGGTAAATATTTTACTTAATTTTAGAATTATATTATTTTTTCAATTTGCTTTTATCAGTGTACCTAATTTTTTAACGTTCTCAGTTACGCTAAATTTCAAAACTTTCTCTTTTTTTGTATTATTTTATTTGTAACCAGTACTTTTCTTTATAAAAACACAAATTACTTACGCCAATCTGCATTCAGTACTTGTGTTGAAAAATCATATTTAACAATTTTACGAATAATTAAACATCAAATCGAAGTAGAAAATCATCTAAATCGCAATTTTATTTTGCTGATTATTAATTGATATTTAATGTAAATAATAATAAAATAAGTCGAGCTTATTTTTAAGTAAGTCATATTAATAATAATGTATACATAAAATAGAGTTAAATTAAAACAATTTCTCTTTTTTATAAGTAAATTTATGCTATGTTTATTTACGTAAATAAAAAAATGTACATAATATATTTTTCAGCAGAGAAAAAATTCTGCTGAATGTTTCATAAAGACGCAGATTACCATAGGGAACGCAGATGGCTAAAACGTTTTGGAATTCTTTGTTCAAGTTTGTTGCTAACTGAAGTCAATCTGTATATATTTTGAACTTGTTTACAATTGTTTTATTATTTTTTCAATCTTTAAGTACTTTGCGATATTCAGTTTTATATTATATTATTTTGTATTGAATGATTCGCGGATTCAAAAATGTGTAATTTATTAATTTATCAACTTATTACGTAATATAAATGAAAATATGTATTCCATAGCACAATTATAAGTTTATTTTTGGAATAATTATTAAGTTGTATTTCAACTTAAATGATGTTTTTTCAATGTAAGTAGTTAATTTATTTGTATTTGGTGTAAATAAAAAAAAAGAGATAAAGGTTTTACTGACAGTTTTCTTATTGTAATAGGTTTGTCTTTCCTTTACCATAAAGTAAAAAAAAAAGCTTACAAAAGCTTACCTGGCATTAGTTATTTATTCTTAGATGTGGAAAAATAATGATACATGCAAAAAAAAAATTAAAGTCTATATTTTTAAACTGATTCGATCCCCACCCCTAATATTGTTCTCAAATTTTATTTTTTGGGGCCGATTGCTCGTAATAACTACTATGCTTAGGAAGATGTAAATGTATTCGCTTAAAAAATAGGCAATAAATAAAAAGATAGCGTTTTTCGAGTTTTTGAAAAGGGGAAGAATTTGGGGAAATTTTTTTTAAATGGTAAGAATTTTACGCCTGTCCTGAGCTTGATATAAAATGGAGTTATATTTGCCAAATTTTAAGAAAATTGATCTTATTCCCTGTAGATATTGTCCCCAAACCTTTACTAAGTAATTACCACATATACACGAATTTGTAAAAAAACTTCATCAAAATCGATTTATCCAGACAAAGGTTATTAAACTTCAAACACACAAATACACGTACTACGAACATTAACCCCCAACTTTTTTTTTTTTGGAGGTCTCTAGGTAATGAAACGTCGAGAAATGCAAATTAACCATACCCCAATTTGTGACGAACTGTTTACCATACTTTCGTAACTCTACAGCTATTCTGCAATTTCAGTAATTAGACAATCTTAAAATATTTTTATTTCTTTTTTTATTATTATTATAAAAAAAACTACTTTCTCCTCCTTTCAGAAATGTTAATATTAGTGTATTTCAACTGAAAGGTTATTTTCAAAAAGTTTGTTGATTTTACTTGGGTGTCGATTTTACACAAAAATATATAAATAAATTAATAACTTATATAAATAATTTATTACCACATTTGTGGTATAATCGTACATTTTTTAATTATTTAATATCGTGCAATGTTTAATTTGTGAATATTTTCCGGTTTGCGAATTTAATTTTTCTTTCTGCGAACAAAGGTATTAAAAAAAAATATTGTATAATAGTATAGGAAAGAATTTGGCTCTATCCAGGACTTATACGGATTTGAATACTAGATCGTGGATACCGGTGTTCTTCGATGGTTGGGTTTCAATTAGCCACACCTCATGATTGGTCAAACTGAGACTGTACAAGACTACTCTTCATTTACATTCATACATATCATCCTCTGAAGGAACCACTTAATTGTGGTTCCGGAGGCTAGACAGAAAAAACAGATGACTTGAAGTACGGGACAGTATACAGATAATCGCAATTTCCCCAGGTCGTACAGTAGATCTACTCTTTAGGATTCGACTTTCTTAACGTAGGCGGTATTATTTATTCGAAATCTAAAATGTATAATATTTTTGTTACATTATATATCTGTGTAATCATTAACATAATTATTGTATTTTTTTCTTTCTTGTACGAAGTAAAGAAAGTATTGTGATCGCCAAAAATTTCGATTTTCAGATTTCAACGGGAATATCCGTTTTGACCATCCCTGAATTCATTTTGACTAGTTTCGGCGTGTCGTCTGTACGTACGTACGTACGCACGTATGTATGTACTACGTACTCAAAAACAATTAGCAGTAGAATGTTGAAATTTTGGATTTAGGACTGTTGTAACATCTACTTGTGCACCTCCCCTTCTGATTGCAATCGACTGAAATCATAGTGTCCAAAAAAGCCTAAAATAAAAAAAAAATGGATTTTGCTTTTCTTAACTGCAGTAATAAGTCCTCATTGAGAGATTTTCAACGATATATCACATAATTGGTACTTATTTTCTGTGGTTACAGAGTTATAGACAAAAAAAAATTTAATTAATGAAATATTTGGATCTTACAGGGGAAGGTACATCGGTTCGAATCAGACATCACCTCCTTTTTTAACTTTTTTTTTTAATGTAAATATATCGATTTATTAATTATTATTAACCTCCTCCGATTGTAAAAACTCTTACGATAAACAAAAATGCAGTAATAACAGTTAAAAAAAATAGAAAAAATATCAGAAGTTATTAATGTAATAAAAGTTTATGTACTTGTTTTCATTTAAAAAAATTTATATATGTAATTTATTAGGTGTACAAGGAAGTCATGTGGTGTTAACATCAGATTTTTTTGATTAAAACATATTTAATCATATTAAGTCCTTTTGATTAAAACTTATTTCAGTTTTTATTTTAATGTTTCTTTATTAAGAAATAGTTAAATTTTAATTGTGTACATGGTTGTCGTAAATCGTGTGAAAGAATACATGTCATGTGCTGTCGTAAATCGTGTGTAGTACCTACACTCACGCACACAAACTCAAATATCATTATATAATACAACTTCCATTGTATATTTATACCTAATCAGTATGAATTTAATTATTGACATGATCTAATTAAAGGGAATGCACTGTATATATAATACAGCTCGGAACTGACAAGGGATTATCTTCTACTAGAATTAGTCGGCTATATGTTGAATAAAAAAATAAAATGGTTTATGTTTCAGAATAAATATTTTACTTTGTTTATTTAACTAATCCGGGTTTTATGTAGTAATTTTGCATAAAACGTACTGTAATGTATTATGTATAATTTAAATATAACTAAATTATTGAAATTAAGAATTAATTATTTATAGAAAATTAACCTTAATATGAAGTTAATTAATAACGAAAGTATTATACTAAGTACCGTAAAGTATAGTAGATATTAAGTATTATAAAGTATGGTAGAAATTTTAATTATTAAAAATTATTTTTTAAAAAGAATTCTTTGAGGTGAACGAGTAATAAAAGCACTTAAATGAGGTAAAAGAATCTTAACAATAGTTAGATTGTACATTTGTTACTAATAATTTTAAATGATATAAAATTAGGTCAGTCTGTAGAAATATTTTATATATATATATATATATATAAATACGTAGAAAAATGGTAAAGGAAAAATCCTTTTGTGTCATTTCTTGTTGCATTCTTTTTCTCAAATAAAAGTGTAAAAAAGTATATAACATTTTTTTACAGCCTTATGAAAATAATTTTCTTTTTAGTATGCAAATTGAATTCAAACAATTAATGATTTAAATTTTATTGTCAAAGAAGCACACCAAAGTACAATTTTTTTTTCAATAATAATGGCTGTATTTTACAAATTTATATTTGTGTATCAAAAATGATTATTTATTTTACCAATAAATTGAGGTAAAAACCTTGCTTTTTATGTTTCACGTGCAATATTTTTGTTAAATGTGTAATAAACACATGAAACTTTTAAACAAAATTGTATGGATATAATTCTGTATAAATGGTGTTTTTATACGTGTTCTGTATGGAATATAATTCTGTAAAAATGGTGTAAGATAAGTTGAATAAAACAAAAACAAAGTTAGAAAAATTCGAATTTTATTTAGAAACAATATACTACACCAAAATGCATTATACGTACTAGTTTATAATAAATGTTCAAAACTGAGCCCGCCATTTCAACACATTTCTCGGCATGCTTCTGTCCTGTTTCTGTTGCTCATTTCAGTTTTTCAGGACTGTCCTTAAGTTGTTCAGCCGCATCCATATTGCGGACAATTAATTCATCACGAAAATGTATTTTTGTTTTGTTTACAATATTTTTCAACCATCCCCAAACGCAAAAACCTAAAGGTGTTAGATAAGATGTTCTTGGTGCAAAGAATGTGGACCTCCACGACAGATTCATTTCTCAGGGAAATGATTTTTAAGTGACGATTTAAAAAATTGCAAACGGCACAAGAGAAATAGGGAGGCGTACCATCATGCTGGAAAGTATAATTTGCGTCTCGGTGCTAAAAAAATATCTTCAAGCAGCTGCGACAATTATTCTTGAAGAAAGTGTAAGTAGATCTCAGCATTTAAGCGGCCAGGTAATAGGAACGGTCCAAACAGCTGATTGTGGCTGCACCATACAGTGACGCTAAATCGGTGTTGAAATTGCCTTCAACCGTTTCAAGAGGATTTACTTTTGCCCATGTATGCTCATAATGTAAGTTGTTGACGCTATCTCGTGTGAAATTTACCATCGTTAAAAAAACATACATGTAAAGTTATCGATTTGTACTCCATCAGTTGCAGAACTCCCAGAAAAGTGGAACGTCTTCTTGGTGTAGATGTTGAACTGGCGGACCGTGAATAGTTCGCCGCATCCGTGCTAACAGCGATATCAGTAACTACGCGTAAAGAGTACGTCACTATTATACTAGTATGGACAGTGGGTGAATACAAGACGTTGTTCGGTGAGTTATGGTTAGTTAAACTGTAGTGAATGTGATATATTATATACATTAATTAAGTGTTGGCTAGTTCTTTTTCAAACAGTAAAATTAATAATACTTGCAAAAATTGGATTGCATGAACTTTAAACGTTTCCTAGTGTTACTTTTTGTTAACACAATGTTAGGTTCTAGCGGTCAGTATAACGTTGTTAGTAAATAAAAGTGTATTCTGGGTTTTATAATTTAACTAAAAAAATATCATGTCCTTTTGATTTGAATTTCTAACAGACCCGGCAATGCTTCGCTACTGCTATATTGTATTGGGTATATATATATATATATACCCAAATGAACACAAACCCAATTCAAAGTTTGATCAAATATTAACAAAATGGCATTACGGAACTTCACAAAATTTAACCTTTCTCGTTTTCCCTTGTATTCTTTCTAGTTTTTCCCCTTTCCCTTTCCATTTCTCCATCACTCAATTTTCCTCTTCCCATTTTCATATTACAATATTCTCTATTTCTCTTTATTTTCCCCCATTCCCCATTTTCCTCCGATTTCGTTCTTCTTCCCCCATTTCTCTTTCCCCTTCGTCTTTGACTCCTTCTCCTTTCCATTTCCTTTTTTATATTTTCCCCTTCTTCCTTTCTTACCTTCTTCCGTTTTACCTTTTCCGATTTTTCCCTTTCTCCCTTTATCCCCGCACGTTAATCGGTGCAGTAGTTTTTTGGTCTATAGGAGACACACATATCGGAACATTGAAATGGAATCGTAAAATATTTAGTATAGCGTGTGTTGCTTTTTCGTCCAACAGATAGCGCTATTTTTCAAAAAAAGCAAGTTTTTACCTGTCATAGGTGTGATATCTTAGGTACATAAATAGTAGGTGTATAAAAACACGCACGTATTCGAATGTGACGTTGTATAAAAATTTCAAAGTAATTTGGTGAAGAACTTTTGGAGATTTAAGATTTTGAACAAATGATCATTTACATTTTTATTTACGTAGATTATTTTGCGTTATGTCTATTTATTATTTTCATTATTATTATTATTATTATTATTATTATTATTATTTTTTTTTTTTTTACTATTATTTATTTTATTTTCTTTCCTTTTGCAGTAATAAATTGTATTTATAAGGAATTTTATGTTTGTTAGTTTCTCAATATCCTGGTCGAACCGCGAACACTGCGAAAATATATTTTTTCTTTCATATATGTTTAATAATAAATATTACACGAATAAGTTTATACAATATTTTATTCGTTTTATAAATGCATTTTTATCTAAGTAATAATAATTTTAATTATTTCCATAAACAAACGATATTTTAAAATTAAACTGATATTAGACATTTTCTTAATGTAATGTGTTATCAAGATCACGATAATTTATGTTAGCATGATTTAATAATTACTGATGTTCATACCTTTTGTGTGAATAATTATATTAGTAGATTCCATAGTGGAATTTGTTGAAGGGCAAACAATACGCTATGACTTGCTCTGACTTACGTAGAAATATGCCTATTTGCCTTTATGGACTATTCAATCAGAAATCAATTAATCATTATAATTGCTAATTGCTATAATTAATTTAATTTTATTATATTATATTATTTATTTATATTTATTTTATATTTATTTATTTATTTATATTATATTCAGCTGGGTTAAACATTGCATTATTACTGTAGTTTGATTAAAAATTATGTTCAAGTTTTTTAATATTAATTTATAACAACAATATACGAGTATTTTATAATATAATAATTATTATTTTGTTTTACTTAAACTGTAACACAAATTTAATTAATAAAATAATAAAGTAGTAAGGTATTTACGTACTTGAATCTTTTCATCTGTTTAGCGTTCTTCTCGGTCAAACCTCTTAAATATCGTATATACATAGTCCTGACTTCTTTCTTTTTCAAAATTTGAAAATTTTTTCATCTAACCGTTTCCTATTTCGTTTTTCTGGAAATTTAATTCATCCATTATTTTTCTTTAAGAATATGTCTCAAACATTATTTCTTTGGAATTATTTTAATATTCTATCTTTTCCAATTTCTTTAAACCAGCTTATTTGTTTTACTGATCTTCTAAAAAGGGTTAAATATATGTTTTTTTAAACTAGTTTCCTCAGTTGTTCATAAATGATAATAATATTTGAATCTATTTTTTTCTTTGTATGGTCTACATCTTCAGAATTTTGGTAAATATTTTTTGATTTTCTTGCTTTATGAATATTATTTTCCAATTTTGGATTGTGAATCATTCTTAAAATATTTTTTAACAGACTTCAAAAAGGAGGAGATTATCAATTCGACTGTATTTTTTATGTAAACTACGCAATATCTCCAAAGTTAGTAAACCGATTTTGATAACTTTTTTTTTTTAATTGAAAGTGTATACTTTCGGAACGGTCTCATATAAATTTCAACCAAATCCGATGATAATCTTAGGAAAAATATAAAAAAAACCGAAAGGCTTAACTCCCTTAGCCGCTGACCGCTCGCACCAGTACCGTTGCTTTGTTCTTTGTACGACTAGGATGTTATTAAGTCTATATTATCGTTGTTTGTCTCCGTGAAAATATTCACGGCAATTCTTTCTCTATTTTTTTAAAATAAATTTATTTCTTTAGAAGAATATATTTATTCTTTTCTGAATAGATTTGTTTATCTATTTTTCTAAATAATTTTAAAATTTACTATAATTGTTGAAGAGAAATTCTTTAGGTCTTCCACACTATATAATACTTCCGGTAAAACTACGGTTTTATATTGCATTAATTAATAAGAATTATTTTTTATTGTAAATAATTTTTTTCTAAGTTAACAGACCATTTTCATTTTTTATGTCTTACTATTACTTTTTCTTAAAAATTTGAGGTAATTATTTCTCCAAAACTATTAGCATTTTTGGATATTTTGATGATTCTTCTTCTGAAATTTCCATTTTTGGATTTTTCATTTATTATTGAAAAACCATTTTATTTATTTCTTAATTTGTAAATCGATTTTGTTTTTTCTAATTCTTGAATTTTGATTTTCTGTAGTCTTTTACCAAAATTACCAGACTGTCAGCAGATGCTAAAACATTTACTTACTTTTTAAAGTTTTAAATTAAAATTTTTTAGTTTTATTTTTTTGGGAAATAATATTTTTTTTGCTTTACGTTAAATTGAATCATGTCCTTTTTTAAATTTTATCTTGATGTACGCGCGTTCATCGTATTTTGTTATATGATCCAAGTTCTCGATAAAAAAAAATCAGTAGTTTGGCCGATTTACAGGGAATAAAGTGACAAAAAAATTGAATGCCAAGTTTCAGTTTCGTTTTATAAAAAAAGTGGATCTAGCAGTCCTTTTAACTTAATTTCTTTTGATCGGTTCTAGCTCACTATTAATTCCTAATAGAACGATTAATGAATTGGAATTTAAACCTTTGACATCTAAATTGTTTGCAGATGGTGGGTTTTACATTGGCTGTTGTCCTAACTTTCCTTATGCACCATATTTTCTTGTCTTTATCTGCTGGTTATCTGTTATGGCCAGTATAACTCTATTTTTTAAACAAAATTATAGTAGGATATCATCCAGTATTTTCCGTATAATTAAATTCTGGGAAGATGCTAAGAGTTCTCGTTAGATGCTTCGAAAGTATGGCTTCTTATGGTACGTCCGTTTGGGCGCATAGGTTGGACAGAAAAAACAAAACTTATTCAGAATTTAAGGAGTGCCCAGCGCAGAGCCTTAATAGTATGCATTGTTATTTTTAAAACAACCTCCTGGCAACCACTGTATTGGGAAAGACTCTCCCAATCGATTTAGTGGTGAAAGTTCGGGCGACCATGTAGAAGTTGCGAAGAGGTAGGGAGGCCGAGATATTGGTGATGCGATTTCGAGCCGAGCCTGTACCGGAGCGGAACGGTGATCACAATTCACCGGTTTTAAATTTCGTTCAGTTGCCCATCTCCCGCCTGTGGAGGAGGCTTTACAGCCTCGGGATGGATGCAAGAATGGCTCACAACGACTAAGGGAAAGTCCTTGTATAGATTTATACAGGACTTGGGGGGGATGATATGCTTCTCCTTCGTTTCTAAGGGCAACAGGTGCCCAGGCGATCTCCAACCACGCGAACTTGAACAAATATTTGTTTTGGTTCCGCCTGGCAGCTGATGAGCTGTGCGTCTGCAGGTAGGTCCAGTCAAACGAACATATGATGTTCGATTGCCGAAATCTTGTTGTGGTGGGGAGGGGGGCAGAACTCAGGACGCCCTGCAAATTAGAGTTCAAGGAAAAAATTGGCCACTCATAAGTCAATATGGCGTGAGCCGCATTGTCGGACCGTGTGGGTGCTCCTTGATGCCGTTGCTTTGTTCAACTGGCATCAGTAGTTTATTTAAGGAAAATAGTCCTACCTTACTGCTGTGGGAAGGTACCCGAGAGTTATGGCTGGCCATCAGCCAATTAAAGCTTTAAGCCAATTTAAAGCTTTAATATTGGTGGACAGGCACTTACTGCCTTGACGACGATATAAATTTAATTTATTGAATGTCATATATATTTTATTTAATAGTCGACGGGGTGCGCCTACCCTTTTTAGAATATATTACAAGTGATTGGTGGGACAGGAAGCAAGTATGTGTGGCACCATCCTTAGTTCGCTCACGCAATTAGGTTAGTTCTAGGAACTAGTTAGGACCCTGGCGCTAAACTGATTCGAGGATCAGTAGCTGTTTGTGGCACAGACATTCGGTCTTATGCTTTAGGCCGACCGAATGGGGTGTGGGGTGATGGCGTGAGAAATGCCATGCAAATCAAATCAAATCTCGTAAGAAGCTGAAGTTGAATCTGAAACTTAGTATGTAATTTTTCCCCATAGTATTTTTATACTTTAGATAGTGACAACTATTGCTTTATTTATTATGAGATATTAAACCATTCTTAAAAGGACCTGAAAAATCAATTTTTTTTGAAGTGTCATATTTACAATGCTGATGATACTAAACCATCTTTAAAAATCTCTCAGCTGTTTTGCTTTAAAAACTTCTCTCTCTTTCATATTTTATTTCATGACCAGCTGATTACCCGACGTTGTCCGGATATTTATTTTATCCCAGTCGTCTATTAAACAGGAATAGGAATCAAATCTCTCATTAGTGTAAAATCAGTCATTTTATTTACAGGTATTTATAATTACATTATACAAATTATAAAGTCAGTCCTTTACAAATTCACTGTAATATTAATTTGACACAAAACTTGATTAAAAACACCACTTTTAGTTTCCTCCCTAGAAGTATACATTACTCTTGACGAAGCTATATAAAACTTTCCATGGAAGAAATATGGTGATCTGAAATCCACTCCGCAGTACTAATACTTGTTGTGACTTGTTGATCGTGGTCGAGAGTGCAAGTCTCACTGGTAATTGCAATCTCTTAAAGTTAAAATGGAGATCTATTCAAAGTTTTTTGTGTACTCGTGTGTCATTTTTTTTACACTTTGATTTTTTTAGCCTTTGACTTAGTCAATCGCTTTACGTTTCCTTGGAGGCATTGTTGCTCTATTATAGAATACAATAAAAAAAACTAATATAAACATAAGGAAAAAATAAATTTAAAATTATGAATGAACTTAAATATCGTGAATTCAAGATCGGGGCATAATAATTTATAAAGATTTTCATAAGGTTCTTCCGACACCGTGTTTTATTCGTTTCTGCAATCTTCTAGAAGGTTATACAGAGTTCTGTTCAACTAAACATGGACTTAATTATCATCGGTAATGTTATTAATCAGCCAAGCGACCCGGAAAACTATGGATTCTACACCAATGTAGGCCGTTTTCGATTATTTTATCATGTCACCCTCTTCTGACCGACAACCCTAGGGTGGTAGTAGTGTCCTACCTCCATGGTGGTTTTGCCCAGATAGTAAATCATGTGTGTGTACGAAATGTTTGAAATTGCTTCAGGCGTCCCAGTGTGATGGAACACACACACACACAATCGCGCGCGCGCGCAAACACACATCCATATATATATATATATATATATATATAAGACTAACGTTTAATTTTGAAATCATTGTATCTTCTTCAATTCACTGTTAAATAATCAATCTTACGTTGGTTTTCAGTAAGCTTTTATTTTTCATCATTTTTCCCTAAGATAACTTATTTGCAGTATGACTGAAATAAATAAATATACTATAAGAGTAAAGCAGAGGTATCTCCTTAATAAAGATACCTTCAGTTATTGATATCTGTTATCTTTGAAAAAGTGAATAAAATCTTTTTAAAATTAATTTTGGTGTTAGCTAATCCTTACACAATAAATTACTATCAATCATTTAATTTTGTATTTAATTTAAATTTCATTTTATTAACTAAATTTCGTCGTTGGGCTCAATTTGTTAATTACCGTTTAATATATGGTCTGTATTAACTGAATTTTTAATTTAGTTAGTTTATTGATAACTTCTCGTTTCTGTTGACTACTTAGATAGAAAATGTGAAATACTACTGTCATGATTTTTTTGTAAGCAAATTTCAACGGTTTTTGTTATTTATTTTCAATATAATAATGTATTTAAAGTTTTGTTATTTAAATTGAACTGCACATGACGTAAAAAACAAAAAAAAGTTTTCAGTCGAGTTTACATTAAATAAAATGGAGCGTTATAATAAATGAATAGATAATAAATTAAAAGTTTTAAACAAAATTCTTAAGCAATTTAAGGTAAAAAAAAATAAAAACGTTTGATTAAAGGGAAGAGGCTACCTTGTTTTCCGTTAAGTCTGACATTTTTAGTTTCATTTACCTCTACGCGTATTTGGGTGCGTGTTTCTGACATTTTGCAATAATTAATCTTATTTTAGCTTATATTGTTAGGTAAAGTAGAAGGTTAATCCAAGTAAAAGTTTCTTGTAGTAAAATTTTATTTCCAGTAAGAAGTACAGTAGTTGCTTTCTACTGTAAAGCAGTACACCTAATAATGAAGTAAGTTATGTATTATTCGTCTAGGATATGTGTGTGTGTGTGTGTGCCGTTGTATTATTTTAGTAGTAATAACATTGTTATACTACTAGAAGCAGTAACGGAGTATACCAGACGGTATATAACTGTTAATTTATTTTCATTGTTTGGGTTCGTTGAGATGTAATTAATTCGTGACACTCTTCTATTGTTTATAAAAACAATAACAGAAGCTGTTACTTGTTATAAACTAATTCTATTTCACTCTGTTTCAATCTGTTTCGCTTTTCTTCTCTTTCATCTATCTTTTCTCTGTTTCTAATTATGTCACACGCCTTGTCTCACTTTAATTATTCTAATTATTGCTATATTAAAAGTAGATTACATGTTAATATTTTTCAGCGAATAAAGGATGCGGGAAAACAGAACGTCTATAACCGCATTCTTGATTGAATAATAACATACTAAATAGGGTGGATTTTAATATTCAAAACGGGTGCTATTTTCTATGGAATACACTATTATGAAGTTACACAATTATAATAAGTGTATAATAATAATTATAATTATTATAATAAGTTACACAATTTTTGGCAGTAATCTGCGCATGTGGGAGTGTAATATGAATTTAATTTCACTATATTATAATACAAAGACGTATGTGTTATCTTAACAATAAGTAGTTGCAAGTACAAGATTTAATAATCCTCTACAGAACTGATTTAGAAATAATATATTACTCGTAATTTTATTCAGTATTGCACGACTGCATGGGGATCTATAAAATAGCTCTATGCTTTAGCTCTGACATTGTAATCCAAATGTTACTGATAACTAATCCATTTCATTTCTATTAATATTTTAAATTAATGGAGCCCAGTTTCCTTGGCTACAATAAATTTATATCAAAAGAAAAATTGAAAACTATAATTTTGGTAAACGGTGTAAAATTCAATTGTTATACGAGTGGTACTTATAAAATAAAATTTTAAAATCGAAATTAACGGAAATAAAAATAATTTTAGAAATTAAAATGTATAAAATTCAAAAACATATTTTTTAGTTATTTAAACTGTACTTTTGTAATTACCATGAAAAAATGTTAGGAAAGAGGCTTTCAACATACTGATGGTAATTAATATGAAATAGTTGTACAATTTTTATTTTTTTTGCGGCAGTAAAATAGGTTCCAATTTATCAAAACCATAAGTAAATTAGAATACAAAAGAATGACTTCAGAGAGCGGTTTCCATTTAAATTCCTCAAATAACTAACTGTACACATAACTAACTGTATTCATATGTATACGTATCTTACACAGTATACAAAAATACATAATAAACATAAACAAGTACATACAAAGATGAGTTAAGGAACATTGATAAAGTTCAGTACATAAAAATCAAACAAAATTACCAAAAAATAGTTCTAAATCGCTATTTTATTATAACCAATCAAACAAAAAAAACACTGCAACAAATCAAAGAACCGACAAAAGTAAGTGGCGAAACGAAATGAAGAATTTTGAGGATGCATAACAGCTTAGGGTAGTTGATACACCTCAAATCTCGGAGAACACAAATCTAATACATGCAGTGCTTTAGGGCCTAAAATTTTCGCTATTATTTAGGAGTTTAACTACGAGCCAGTTCACATATTTGTTCAGTCTTATTTTGTATCTTGTACCGAATCATTGTATCTCCTCTCGAACGATTGGTATCCCAGATAATGATGTATTTTAGTGTTTTTTTTTTGTGCAAACCACGGCGCTTCTGTTAACATTTCTTAATAGTTTGTATCGGAATCGCTGAACGACTTCGATGTTACTCTCACTTGTGCCCTATAATTGTATTCTGTAGTTCCAAATCAATTTTAGAACCACTGTGTACAGCATTTGCTTATTATGTAACGATTATTGCGACTCCCTGCCAAACAACAAGTACATCTCATTGAACTTAATGTTAAGCTAAGTTATTTTCTCCCTGACATGAATTCTGCACATCAGACGGCGATCCAGATGCAGTCCTTGGTATCACACGCATTTAGCATATGGGAAAACATATAAAACGCCATTAAATTGAACTCGCAGGCAGTCATCCCTTCTTATCGCAAATGAAACCGGTTGGTTACTATAGGTTTACTACATCTCCTAATAATTTTGAATGGCTGGCGCTGAAGTGGCTTTCCTGATCTCAATCTGTATGATTCCATAAGTTTATTTAGTAAATATTCTTGTTTATGATGAGAAAGTTGTAAATCAGTTAAATTATTCTATATTGGTTTGATGAAATTTTTTGTTTGTCTTCTTCGGTGTTAATCCTTTAACCTCAAAATATTTACTGCATCTTATATTGTTAACTACTTGTATTATGAATCCTAAGATTTTGTATTTTTATCATTTTTAACTATTAAATTATCTTAATAAGAAAAAACCTGTGGATATGTTCATCAACTAAGCAGTTTTAATGAAAGAACCATCTTGTAATCAATATTTTCCTGACCTTCAACTTACTATAAAACCTAGGATCAGAATTGTTACCTCTTTATACCCATTTTACTTACTCTCAATTCCCGTTTACTACTTTCATCGGCTAGATAATGAAGATTTATCAGCTGTTTATTCTTTTCTGTCTAGTAACATTTGGGAACAACGAACAAATTGCTACGTTTATTGATCATACTCGTTTTTTTAGTCTTTCTGACTTTCCTAAAATCCAGGATTAAGCAAATGCTATTATTTATCCAAATACATAAGATTTCTAAAGAGCATGTTTTCAATTTTGATTATCCGGAAGTTTAGTTTTTTTTAAGTTAACTTCCCGTCTTGTAAATATCTGTAAATTATTAGTTAGCGTAAAACTGTATGAAACTAACTCCCTTTTTTTTTAAAGAAATATATTGAGGAAATAAATTTAAAAAAAAAATTTATGTTATCAAAATTTACAATTATTGAATGTATCTGGTTTTGACAGGAGTTTAAGTAGTATTCTCTCGGTATTAGATTTTCATTTGATTGAAAAAAAAATTTTTAATTTCTTTACCATTGACAGCTTGAGTGACGGTTAAAGAGGCAATCAAAAGGTAGACAAGTGGTTTCACATGCATTTCTATTTTTCATAATTAAAATAAATTTCTTTTGACGTCAATTTATAACATGAAAGGCCAAAATAAATAAGGTTTTCCTTTTAAACGCTGTAAGTTGCTCTGTTTGTTTATATTATTTTATAACAGTTTTAATTTTATAACAAATAGATTTAACAAAATGTAAATAATTCATTCGAGTATTCAATGTATATTAAAAATAGACATTCGTATTTAATGAATCAAAAGTTAAATATTTGGATAAAAAATAAATAACCGCACGCGTCCATTAAAATAAAAATAAATAATAATTTATCGTAAAAAACATAGGTAGTATGTGATAGTCAAGCTAATAATAATTGTAGTGGTAAAAAGGCCAATGAGTATTTAAAGAAAAAGTATTTGTACGTCAATTGCAAAGAATATTTTATTAAATTAAACATTTTTCTATTAAACGTATAAATTCTCTGATCTACTGAACAGTTAAATCATCCAGATAGGATGATTTAACTGATGAAACTTTGTAGACAAGAAAGTTTCATGATTATCAAATGAGCTGTGTATCAAATTAATTTAAAGAGAATAATTTTCCTAAAGATTATTTTTGATTCTAACTTATACATATGCACACTCATTCCCCCCCCACACACATAAATGCACACGCGCGGACACACACACACACAATTACTCATATACATATGCACGTCACTTAAACCGGCAAGTGCAAATTATTTATAAATTGAAGATTATGGTTTTTATTGCACAAAAATAAAAGAACAGTTATCTACAATACTCCTAAACATACAGCACTTTGTAATCTTACAGAATCTACCAAAAGAATATTGTAAATTTTTTCTCTTAAAACTCCAAATTAATCTGCAAAAATAGAGTGAAATTACGATGAATAATTCAGAAAACAAACAAAAAATATATAATAATAAACCAGTTTTTTATTTTTTTCTAAATTAAACCTGTAAAATATAAGCTTTAACAGTGTATTCGTACTAGTGTTTCTCACACTAGTACGTAGTGTTGCTCTTGCAACACTCCAACACGGAACCGTTTTACATTCTATTTTCACAGCGGACTATGGACTACGTCACTGTCAACATGCCGATGACTAGGCTATCCTACATCGGAGGCTGTCGATGTTGACCCAGCTCTAGCTTTAAGTGAACTTAAATCTGAATTTGACTAAATCAATGGATGGGTGTCAAGATGGATGATTAGAGTTAATCAGGTGAAGTCGACTCATGTGACATTCGCAATGAGGAGAGGATATTACCCAAGGATATTACCCAAGAGAAAAAAGAAAAACAACTGGATATTAATTTTAAGGAAATATATTGGTTGCTGGGCAAGAGATCACATAGCTTTCATTACCTAACAAACAATTATTGTACATGAAGATCCTGAAAGTTATACACCGATTCCAATACAAATTATTGAGGAGCATCACATAGAAGTTTTGGTTCGTAAGAATCAGTGAAATTCACGAATATTTGGGTTTACTTCATGTTCGAGTAAAAAAACAACGATTCAATAGAAAATATAAATCGCGACTAAACAACCACGTGAATTAATTAGCTATTAACCTTCTAGACAGTAATAAAGACGTTCGAAGGCTAAAACAATTCCAGTTATTAGACATTGATCACTTTATTTGATGTGGAACTGCATCAGATTAACCATCATATTATTTCATTTCGTTCAGTGATAACGACGGTCATCACATTATTGATTATGAAAATCGTACGACTGTGAAAACGATTTTTTATAGTTAAAACAAATAAATAATTAACTCTATTAAAATTTTTAAACGTTTTTATTTAAAACCAGCGTTTTGGTTGCCAGTAACCAAGAAAGAGTAAATTATTATTCTCATACAGTTTGAATATCAAAAAAGTCAGGCAATCAAATTTACTTACGAAACTTTTATCGTGTTTAAAGCATAATTTTACATATTTGAAATCAAGTAGTATTAAATTAAAAACGAAATGCGAGTTTTACTTCCTTTAGAACTAAGTTGTGATGTGAGCGATTTCGTTGTAGTTAAAAAATAGAGGTAAATTATTTTTCACATCTATCATAAATTCTGTTCTCAACAAATAATATAACTAAATTTTTTTTATTTCAAAATAGTAAATATAGATCAAATAAAATAAAATCGTCTATGTAAAATGTCATTGAAAATTTAATTATGATATTAAAAGTTTATTTTTCGTTTTACTTTTTTGAGCCGGCCTCAAATTATAATTAAAGCAGTAAGTAAACTATTAATTTGAGCCGACTTCAAAACTTCGAAAAACAATCAAGCAGTATAATTTTTTTTTGTAGTGGCCATATTATGTAGGTTTTATTAATATCTTTTGATTTTTTTAAATTTAAACTTTTTATATTATATTGAAAGCTGCTGCCTACGCAAATCACTTGTACACGAAACAAGATAACAAACATGAAACTGGGTATTATTAAAAAATAAGGAAGTTATTACAGAGAAACAACATTGACCGACTACTATTGAGTATGATTTAAGGATTTGGAAAGCGAGAAACGTTTTTTTTTTTAATTTAATGTTTCCTACCAGTTTTTTCTAATTTTTAATACCAGAATAAATTAGCATTGTATCATTTAGCTTTAGCAATACAGTAAATAAGTGTTTAAGTTGTACGTACATTTTTAATTTAGCAAACTTTGCATTGGCTCGTTTATCTAGAAAAATTAACTTCAGGACCACCAGTGGTAGATTCTCTTTAAAATAAAATATTGAAATCGGTGTATTTTGTCTCAAAACAATATGATTTATAATAAAAAATTTATAAAATATGCGGATGTATTCAGACTTCCCTTCATTTGAAGTCTATTAAAAATTCATACAACCACGAGTTGCATACTTTTTTTTTTGGTCGCAAATCGAATTTCAAACTCTATTTCAATAAAAATATAATAACTAATGCAAAATATTACAATGTATTTATTTTCATTTAACTTTAACTTTGCTTAACTTAGTTCATTAAAATTAATCATATTGTGCCTATTAAAACAGTTATTACCGCCTTCCCCACATTAAAAAAGAAAAACCTTTATTTTCACAATAATAAGCAATTTCAAACTGTAATTCAAAAAGATATCATTTATAAACTTCAATTAGTTTGAAAAAAAAAGAAGAGAAAAATATAATTTAAAAAACGTTCGATCATCCATCTACTAAGTGATCATGTAATATTGTACTTCTGCACTGTAAAGGTTACATATGTTGACACTCACTACCTAACGATAAAATTATTAGGGATTGCTTACAAATCTATTGCCTTTTATAAGAGAGGTTCATCACAATTTTAACGTTGACACGATGTGAAATTGGTTTTCGTTTGAAAAATTATTTTGTATTACACTTCTCGTAAACAGAATATATTACAGAGTATACCGATCATCAAAAAATGTTAAAATTATTAAAAAAAAAGAAAAAGAAAAAGAAAAAAGTATTATAAAAATAAGTTGTTTAATATTTAATCTAGAAAAAAAAATTATTTATTCAAATTTAATTAAAATAAAAGGAGAAAATTAATTAAAGTAATTTCTGTTAGAGGAAACCGGCATCTACCAGAGTACCTATCTTTAAAATACAGTATACCAAAACTGAATGCAAAAAAATAAAACATTTTTTTCCCATTAAACACTGACAGCATTTGTATTAATCATTTCAGATTTGTATCTGGAAAAGCATTTATATTTGTTATAAGATTTCTCACGCTATTAGAATTTCCGAACACTTTGGTTAACCGTTTTAATGAAACTTTTTGTGAAGGAGGCGCCTTAATATATTTTTAACTAGCTGTACCCTGCCACGCTTCGCTGTGGCACATTGTGGTTGCATGGATGAAAATGAGAAACAAAACAAAGCATACGTTTCATAGAAGTATAATTTTCCAATACTTGTGGATATACAATATTTTTTGTTTTCCCACTGTCTGCGTAGATATAAAGGCTTGTCTGGTTTGCCGATTTGGGAACACGCAACATACAGTTGTCCATGTAGAGAAGCAATCCGCATCTAAATTTAAACCATACAATTCTAAAGATTGACCTTGAGCTTTATTGATTGTGATTGCAAATGCCAATCGAATTGGGAATTGCAGTCTTTTAAATTGAAATGGTGTATCGGTCGGGATCATGGGTATTCGAGGAATGAGGACATCTTCACCTTTGAAAGACCCCGTTAAAATCGTTTACGAATTAATTTTTGTTTAACGATACGCCAGCTTAAAGCAGCATCGGAGTAGACTGACACGTAGACAATTTTTCATTTGATAAAACATTAACAAAATGAACATTACGGAACTTCACAAAATTGACTCCTCGGAGTCGTCGCTCGTCGATCGCCCCCTGGGGACGCCTTCCGGTCACACGGATCGGATAGTGGAGTGCTTGGGTGATCATGCAGGGGCTGTACATACAATATGGCTTAGATCCAGCCCCTGCATGTTAGAAGGGGAGGTTTGTTAGCGGGTGAGAGCCCCGCACTGCCGTCAGTGCGGGCCTGACGGCGGCTGGCAGAGCTTTTTCCTCCGCTACGGAATGAAAAAAAAAATAAAAAAATAAATAATAATATTGCAGTAAAATTTCATCATAATTTATTCGTCACCACCAAAAAGTAAATTTTAGGTAATTTTTTATTGGTTGCACAACCGTTTTATTGTCATACCTGACTAACGGTACAATTGTCGTGATGTCTTTAACATAAATTAGATTTTCAATAATAATACCATTGACAACCAAAAATTAAAAAAGTGTTCATATCATGCTTATATGAAATTCATTTTATTATATTATTAACTAAGATACCTACCTTGCAATGCTTCGCTATTGCTAGATTTGAGTATATATACGGATTAAATGAACACAATTGAAAATGATATAACATTTACAAAATGAGCATTACGGAACTTCACATAATTTAACCTTTATCTTTTTCACTTTCACCCTTTCTACCCATTTCCTTCCCATTTTCATTTTTACCACATTCTCTTCACCATTTCCCTTTTTCCCTTCTCCGATTTTCCACTCTCCCTTCCTTCCCCCTTTCTCTTCCTCATTCCTCTTTCCCCTCCTCTTCGCCCTTTTCTTCTCCGTTTCCTGTTTTTTCCTTTCCCCGTTTCCCCCTTTTTTCTTTATTTACATTTTCCTCTTTTCCTCTTCATCCCTTTTACCTTTTTCGATTTTTCCCTTTTCCGATTTTTCTCTTTCTCCCTTTTCCCCCGCGCGTAAATCGGTCCAGTAGTTATTTAGTCCATAGCGGACACACATATGGAAACATTGAAATAAAATCGTGAAATATTTAATATAACATGTGTTGCTTTTACATCCAAGGGTATAGCGAGCGCTGTTTTTAAAGAAATAAGAAACACTTCTTAGGTACATAAAAATAGTAGGCATATAAAAACACACGCGTATTCGAATGCAAAGTTATGTCAAAATTCCAAAGCAATCGGTGAAGAACTTTCAGAGATTTATGATTTTGAACCAACGAACATTTACATATTTATTTATACAGATAAATATATTTAAAAATTATATAATTATAGCTTCCACTCATAATAAATATACATTTATTAACGAATGCAATTGAAATTTTAGTTCAATCAACGTCGTAAAAACTGTATTTTTAAAAAATACATTTATTTAAAAAAGATTTATTATAGGTACCATAACATAAAATTTTTTAGTGTTAAAATTTGAATACAAATTAACGTTACAGTTATGTTGTTGAATAATTTCTATTTATTTCTAAATTGTATGAAATTGCTGTGCTAGTTCTTAAGCTGGCTTGTTCCTGTCCGTTACGCCTAGCACTTGCGCATTAAAAAAAGAATTTTTTTTGCTGTCTTTATACTACCCAATACACATAGTAATTTGTATATTCGTTGTGATTCCTATCCGTGTTTACAATTAATATAGAAATTATTTTTATTAAATCCTTAAGGAATTGTACTAGACCGTTCAAACAAAGTTTAGAATTATTCTTAACTAATATACATGGTTCCAAGTCTACTTTTCCTAACACCATGTCGTGGGTAAGACATAATAGTAGCCAATGTTGTTCATTCTTTCAGATTATCTATCCAAAATATTCCAGTTTTGCTATATTTTCAACTTGGCATAAAATAATTGTAATCCAAGACAAATTTAAGGAGAACTCATCTATAAATAAAATATTCTGTCCATGAGATCTGCAAGAGGTACTGGTGGTAGAATTCATTTTTAAAATCTTAATCTAATCATAACCACGTCAGTCGATAGCAATCTCCGTATTAATGTACATGTATAGAATATCAAAATTTGATGGGTACGGAAAAATTTGATCACAAACAATGGTCTAATCCCTATGAAATTCACCCTTAAAAAGTCGTAATGCTTTTAATGACTTTTAATGCCAATTTTATTTCTACTGCTTGATCCCATTTATCATCAATTTTAGTTTATTATTGTATGAAAACCCACGTTACATTCAATCTGATATAAAAATTAATTATACATAAATATCAAATCCGATCGTAGTAGATATTTTTTCAAAATTTAATTTCATATTTCCACTCACAAGCTTCGAGATTGCGTTGTGAATATTAATTATCTAAAAATATACAAATATATGTGCTCTTGCGCACGCGCGAACACGTACACACACATACACTATAACTCACATCCAACCTCTTTGCACTATTAAAACACTGCCCGAATTGAGCAAAGTGCGTCCCTAGTCCCATATGTATTTAGAAACCTGAATTGCGGAGATATCTGCTCTTTACTCAGTTTATACATAAGTATGACAATCATTTAAAATAGTTTTAACGAACGACTTACTGAACTAATAATTTTATTGTATTTTTAGGGGACAACTTCAGGTATGCCCTAATCATTCCAACTGTATTTATTGGGCATAATATCCGTAGTCATCATCTCTTTCCTAGAAACAATTATTTTTCTTCCGCCAGTCTGTAGCTATTTTCTCGTGAAGCTTGTTGTGAGTAGATTTCTCACTGTTTTTTTCTTCTTTTTTTTTCCGGCCTCCGTGGTGCGAGTGGTAGCGTCTCGGCCTTTCATCCGGAGGTCCCGGGTTCGAATCCCGGTCAGGCATGGCATTTTCACACGCTACGAAATTGTTATTCATCTCATCCTCTGAAGTAATACCTAACTGAGATTAAAAGAGAAAAAAAGAATTCTCTCGGGGTAGATCTAGATTCACACCTGACATTCATTGGCTTAATGGGCGGGAAGAACTATAATGCATCCAGTTAGAATATTATTTAGATTTATTATTGGTGTTGGAGAAATAGAATCAAAATAAAAAATCCATTAATTTATCATTTAAAGGTATTCTGTAAAAATAATTACTTTTTTATATTTTTAAAAATTAATAATTTTATTGTATAAAGATAGTGGATCAATAAACTTTTGTACCGGCTGTTAATCTTTGCGGCCGAAGATTATCTGATTGTCATGAGGGCATATCCTGAAGCAAGTTTCTTAGAGCCGGCAGCCATGAAAGAAATAGTCGTTTCTTAACTCCACGCCAGACTATTTTTCTGTTTGATGACTATCATGATGACCTCGAAAAATTTTGCAGATTTTTTTTTTGTACAAATGTAAACTACCTTTATTTTTTTATCACTCTTGTAAATATCTGTAAAAAAGAAAGGAAAAATAAATATTTCGCGTCCCTTAAATAAAAACCATATGATAAAAATCCGCATAATTTTCGTGTCCCTTTTTATTTCTAATGAAAAGAATAAATGCTATAATAATATGCCATATTTTAATGTCATGATTTTCAACCATTCGTGGAATGGTTCAATTATAAATAAACAAAAGCGGAGGTAATATTCTATTTTTTATCTTTATTATATTTATATTTTTTTTATATTTAACGTTTTCCATTTTTTTACGAAATCTTTTCGGAAAAAATATTGATTTATAATTCACCAATCAGAATCGGTAGGTATTAATAAAATATATGTTGATGAAGGTAAGAGTTATTATTTTTTTTTTGAGAGAGATAATTGGGAAAAATAAATTTACTTTTACTATTTAATGTAATTTAAAAAGACTATACTTTGATGTTTATATAAATGAAACTTTAAATAAGTCATTGACATGTAAATTATTGTTCTCTTCGCTAAGAGTAGAGAATTGAAACGACGTTTGCAAGAGGATCTGAAGTGAAAAAAGCTAGCTTCCGTGTTTTTTTTTTTTTTTATTAAGGTTTTTCAAAAGTTTTAATTATATACTTGTTACCTTAAAAATTAACGACATTTGAAGCTTTCAGTAAAGTAGAATTAGCGTGCTCTCCTTCTTAAATAAGGTACGTAGAGGCTTTTTGTTTTACTACCTTTAACTTGTGTAGAAAAGGTTAGATTGTGGAGTGGAAGTTAGCTTGACAAAGAATCGAATGACTAGGGCTTCCTGCAACAAAAAAAAATGCTAATAAATATTAATACAAAAACTTATGGTGTTCACATCACAGTGCACGAATTCATATGTTAGTTTATTGTACTCCCTCTATAATATTGTAAATTTATAACGACTGCTTTTTTTCCTCTGTTTATTTAATAGATCATTTCTAAACATATGGTTTCTACCGAAGTAGTAATATAAATAATATTTTTTAAATTTCCAAACTTTGACGGGAATTTCTCTTTTAGGATCATCATTTATTTACTTATTGTATTAATGAAGCGACTACTTTATAGATATACAAAAAAATTAAAATATAAATAAATAATATATAAATAAAAATTAAATTTATTTTAAGTTAAAAGAGTTAAATCTAAAGAATGTAATTTTTTTATAAATTTTATTTTTCGTTATGCATAATCTCTATGTTAATCGGAGACAGTTGATCAGTTATTGATTGTTTTTTCTTTCTACCTTTTCCCCCAGCCGGACCCACGTAACGTATAAACACGGAGAGTGTCCTTTACTCTAACGATCCCACCCGTCGTTTTTTTTTTTTGTCTTTAGTCATTTGACTGGTTTGATGCAGCTCTCCAAGATTCCCTATCTAGTGCTAGTCGTTTCATTTCAGTATACCCTCTACATCCTACATCCCTAAAAATTTGTTTTACATATTCCAAACGTGGCCTGCCTATACAATTTTTTCCTTCTACCTGTCCTTCCAATATTAAAGCGACTATTCCAGGATGCCATAGTATGTGGCCTATAAGTCTGTCTCTTCTTTTAACTTATATTTTTCCAAATGCTTCTTTCTTCACCTATTTGCCGCAATACCTCTTCATTTGCCACTTTATCCACCCATCTGATTTTTAACATTCTCCTATAGCACCACATTTCAAAAGCTTCTAATCTTTTCTTCTCAGATACTCCGATCGTCCAAGTTTCACTTCCATATAAAGCGACACTCCAAACATATACTTTTAAAAATCTTTTCCTGACATTTAAATTAATTTAATTTCTTAATTGTCGATAGTTCCTTTTACTTTCTTCATCATAGCATTCATATATTTTCTACGTTCATCCATCAGCTGCAATATATCATCTGAAATCCAAGGTTTCCTACCAGTTCTCTTTATTCCGCCTAAGTTTGCTTCTGCTGATTAAAGAATTTCCTTTTTAACATTCTCCCATTCTTCTTCTACCTTTTCTACCTTATCTTTTTTACTCAGACCTCCTCAAAATTCTGCTTTATCTCCTCTTCCTCAAGCTTCTCTATATTCCATCGATTCATCTGACACCTTTTCTTCAGGTTTTTAAACCCCAATCTACATTTCATTATCACCAAATTATGGTCGCTATCAATGTCTGCTCCAGGGTAAGTTTTGCAGTCAACGAGTTGATTTCTAAATCTTTGCTTAACCATTCTATAATCTATCTGATACCTTGCAGTATCGCCTGGGTTTTTCCAAGTGTATATTCTTCTATTATGATTTTTAAATTGGGTGTTGGCAATTACTAAATTATACTTCGTGCAAAACTCTATAAGTCGGTCCCCTCTTTCATTCCTTTCGCCCAGCCCGTATTCACCCACTATATTTCCTTTCTTGCCCTTTCCAATGCTTGCATTCCAATCTCCAACTATTATTAAATTTTCATCTCCTTTTACGTGTTTAATTGCTTCATCAATCTCTTCGTATACACACTCTACCTCATCATCATCATGGGCGCTTGTAGGCATATAGACGTTATCAATCGTTGTCGGTTTAGGATTTGATTTTATCCTTATTACAATGATTCTATCGCTATGCGTTTTGAAATACTCTACTCTCTTCCCTATATTCTTGTTCATTATGAAACCTACTCCTGCCTGCCCATTATTTGAAGCTGAGTTAATTATTATAAAATCACCTGACCAAAAGTCGTCTTCCTCTTCCCACCGAACCTCACTAATTCCTACTACATCCATATTTATCCTTTCCATTTCCCTTTTTAAATTTTCTAGCCTACCAACCTTTTTTAAACTTCTAACATTCCACGCTCCGACTCGTAGAATGTTATTTTTTAATTTTCTGGTGACCCCCTTCCTTAGTAGTCCCCACCCGGAGATCCGAACGCAGGACTAGTTTACCTCCGGAATATTTTACCACCCGTCTACTGGCTGTAATTCCGGCATGATATGCAGGTCCGCCCGTAGGATCATGATTTCCCTACCTGCTTCTAACTCCCAGTGTGAGATCACCAGGCCTGACAAAGTCATGCCCAGCAACCCACTCCGGGAGCCGGGACTAGATCTTGCATTGCCTGTCCAAAACGAAGGCAACCCGAAGGTCACCTCCGCCGGGGCTAGGTCCTTCAAGTGCCTGCCTCTAAAAAGCCCGACCCTCAAGCCGCATCTGCCGGGACTCGGTATTACCAGCTCAAAATTGTTCATATGGCCGTACAATTTCCTTTTGGATGAACGAGGAACTTCATCTTCGGGCAGAGCGGTCATCTATCTTGTGGACCTCCGAACCACAAATTGCACACCTCCCTGGACAGGTGCACTGAGCCCGCTGGTGTCCTTTCTGACCGCAATTAAAACACAGTTCAGTGCGGTCGGGTCCCTTGTAGGTTGAAGACATGTGTCCTCAATTACCGAAAGCACCTCTCATCCGGATCACGTATTCGGGCCCTGTAGGGCACCCAGTCAATCCTCACTCGTCTCGCATTCAATTACTTGGCCGCACCTTAAGATGTAATAATAATCGCATTTTGGATCTTACCAAACTCTGGACGCAGTGATGGTATCCGAAAATCAATATCCGTCCGTCTCAGTGCTTCTGCGACGTCGGTCTAATTCACTTTATCCTCAATTTCATCGATATGAACCACCTCACGTCAGCTATCTTTCGTTATTAAATCCCTTGAAGTCAGGCACACTACCACGAAGAACCGTTTTCAACGTCGCTGCTATCTCGGTGCCCCTCCCTCTTAAACATAATTCTCCTCCATTAACCCTGACGCAGGGATAGAATGTCCCCAACTTCCTGTTAACCATCGACTGACTTTCCTTACCAGCTCCGTATACGACTACCCGGTAACGCGGATAACAACAGTGCAGCTTTCTGCCACTGCTGGGGTGGAACGCCGTACAGAGGGAGAAGCTATATCACGCTTTCCGACTGTAGGTTTGTGCTGTACCATCTTGACCTCAGTCCCCAGTCGAGCAAATAAATACAAAACTAGTCTTTCGGCACATCGATCACTGTTTTCAGTCGGTAGAAGAAACACAGGCGAGGCATACGTCCGTTCAATAACCTTTAACGCTCCGAAAGTTATCTTCAGGGCCGTAGTTTTCCGGCCCCAGTATCCTAGGATATAGTGAAACGTTTGTTTGTCATCCGAGTCTCATTCCGTCCCGTAAATCAGGAACTGTCTTTTACAATATCTGCAGCCGAAGATATGTCCTACTAGTGCCATCACACTGGCTGGCCAAGTCATGCCCGTGGCATCAATCAACTTCTCTTCCGTGAGCGACCGTGATAGAATATCTTCCAGATCACGGTCCTTCGGGGAAATTTGCGTCACACCATATGAGTTAGTGGGGTAGCTCAACACTCTCTCCCAGGTGGTCCTTCCAGCAATCCAGGCCAGTCAATCGCATTCAGCGCTCTCGCCAGTTCCACCATCGTTTCCAGACTGCCCTTAATCTCACGCTTCATATTCGGGGTTACCTGCACCGTGTAGTTCTCCTACCTCAGTAAACAGTTGTTGAAGAGCAGTAGTGATCGCAGAGCCCATCAACGCAAGACGTACCGTTCCACTTGGCTCAGTATGGCTCCCGTCAAGGATCTCAGCTGATGAGTCATCCACTGGCTCCGCGATCAGCACTCCAGAATCTCCCTTAACAGCACGTTGTTCGTTGTTCTGCTTGGGCCCCGCCAGTGGCGGAGGCCGTGGCCGCGTCCGCTTATTAGTCGGTTTGGTCTCCTTTACATAATAATTCTCCATCTCAACCTTATTCGGAACTGGAGTAGCACCTGTTACATCATCCTCCTATAATGAAGCAGTTGCAGAGTGGCCATGTGACAAACCGGCCTGTCCTGATTGTAATCGGCCGTCGAGAGCCTCTATCCGCCTCCTGTGCCATCACCTATCGACAGCAGTCTTTCCTGTTGCCGAGGCATTAGCCTGACGCTCCAGTAACGAAGGCTAGCGAGAGCCTCGCCCCATAGTGCCCTCCCCAGCCTCTGATGATAAAGGCGGGTACTCTCTCTCATATATCTCTTCCTGTACACTCTCTCCAGAAGAGTCATTTATGTGTCTCTCTGTGATGGTGATTCCCTTCGAATACTTCGTAGAGTATCTCTAGAACCTTTTCTCACAGTATCCTCCACTCGAACTGATAACCCATCACGAAGGGTACGAAAGATATCCTGTGAGTCATCACAACGGGACATAATTAATTAAATTCAGTTTAAATTAATAGATTACTGTTTGATTACAGTAGATTACTGTACCGCAAAAAAAAATCCTAGATAAAATTTAAACACGTGTCATACTGCAAGAGAGGGAACATTTTAATCAAAATTACCCTCCGCTCAGGTGCTATTGAAATAAATTAAAAATTATAAGTCAAAATTCAACTTAGAATTTTGACTCTTGCAGTCAAAAATACTCCTTACCTGGAAGGTAAACAACTTCTTAAATAAATTCAACAGCTGTGTTTGCCAATAAGCAAGTTCTAATAACCGTCGGCTGAAATTAAAAGTTTGTAATTTAATTTAAATAATTTGAAGAGTTAATAAACTCTTCTCAACACATATAACAAAAACACATATAGTAAAAACGACTCAACACAAAATAAAACCGAACACGGTTAATACCGCTATGATAAAAACCAACACAACACCAAGTCATAAAACATGTGCGGGCACAAAAAACGTAAAAATCAACTAAAAACATAATTAAATAACGAAAACAACAAAAACGGACCAAAACAAACGAACAAGGACGCGAAAACAAACTGAAGCTCGGAAAAAAACGAAAACTTAGTATGAGTGGGGAAAAACTTGTCTAACTCCCATGAGATACAAAGACCAACTCTGGATCAGTCATTGATTAAGAAGAAGGAAGAACACTAAATTATTATTGAGATTTTTATTCGATTTCAGAAGTAGAAACTTACCGAAAGTAATCTAACGAGCAAGTACATACATACCTCCTTCAGAAAACTGACGTTTTCACTCGTTCTGCTAGAATAATTTTTGAAAACGAATGGTTTGAATATTTATTCTTCAACTTTTCTCGATGTATAAACTTTTCTTCATCACCATAATAGTATACATTGCACAAAAAAAATTAAACATAAAATACAATTTTTTCCCGTAAAATTTTCACGCATTACATATTTTGACTACGTGAATTATTCTACTCATTGACAAAATACAACCTAGTTTAAACAAAAAGATTTTAAACGCGATTGTATTCATGTATTACCTTAGGTTTTAAATGGTTAAAAATATAATTACATCGGCTTTTAAAACATAAAAGAAAATTTAAATGATTTTTTCTTTTGTTTAATTGGGTGTTTAATTACATTTTATGCATATATTTTTAAATTCTATAAAACAGAATTGTATATATGTATTTAATCAGTTTACATTGCTTTTTTTTAAATTTAATTTTACCTAGGTTCGTGTTTTAAAAAATATAATAAATAAACAAGGATAAAGTAAAATATGAATTTGCATGGTACCAAAAGAAATCAAATTGTAAATATTTCTACTTATTACAGATTATTACGTGATATGCGATGACGATGTAACGTTTTTTGTTAATATCTGACAAACAAAATAAAGTAAATAGGATTAATGGCAAATTATACTAGTTTAAATATAAGTTAATAGATTTTATTTCAAAATATATCCACACTCAAAAAGTTTGAAACGAACTCAGATAAAATTCCTTCCTCTGTTGAACAAATGACATGTCGCTTTTTAATAAAAATTTAAAAGCATGAGTAAGCGACATTGCGGAATATTGCAAAATGTATTGGCGGGATTGATGTTAAGCTGTTTATACACATGATCTTACATCGAATAACACAAGGGGGAGGAAACTCTATTTCAGATTTTCTAAATTTCCATTTTCAAAGAAAATACAGCCTCTTTATTATTATAATTAAGTTTAACTTGCTATAAAGTAAGTGGATTAAGGTGAATTACAATAAAAAAATGTGTTTTGGATATTAAAAAATTCAAAGCATATTTAATAAAAAAAAGATTTACAAAATTAGATTTTTTCAGATAGGATGGTTCATAATTTTTATGAATTTTATTATGACGAAAGATTTTTTTAAGAGAACCACGTAATTTTCTACTCTTTAACGTAAACATTTTTGTTCCTTTTTTTCAGGAACCGTAAAAAGATTCTTCTTTTGTAGTACGGTTTTTTTTTCTTATTAATAAGAAGTTTTATGCCGTACAATGATTGTAGTTCGTATGACCTTTACTGCATGACTTTCCCGACTATAAAAAAAAGACAACAGAATATATATAATTTTTTGAAATGGGGAATAAATTTTATGAAAAATTTAAAAAAAAATATTCATATACAGGTTAAGCTTAACAAATTTGCTTAAGTAATGTTTTTCCGAAATTTAATAACCCCCTTCAATAAGGGATGAAATAAGTAAAAGAAAAATTTCATAAACTTTTCTTCATTTTAAGTCCGGGGTCTTAAATGTAAAAAACGTTGTTTACATTTCCTGATAGCTATATAAGTACTTTGAATTTAAAAAATTTTTAAAATACATTCCTACCGATTGGAGATAGAGCAGAAGTACAGATTGTAATATCGTGGGAATTGTTTTAAAAATAAGTTTTATAATTTTTATATGCATTGTAGGTAACAAATTTGCGTTAATAATGTTTTTACTAAAATGCCTCTGAAGAAAATCGAAATAGATTTATTGCCAATTTAACAACGTTATTGTACGTCAAACGTAAAAAAATGTGTTTTTTGACCCTATTTTTGGCGTTTTACATGGGATATCTTAAAAACTAAGAGAGATACAGTTCTGAGACCTATTTTTTCGATTTCCCAGCTCAAAAACCATAAGAAACAATTGAATTTGCCCCGTAATTGACCTTCCCAGATTTCAGAAAGCCTTAATTTAGCCGGAGGAACTGAAACTCGGGCGAAATCTTTCACTCTGTATAACTCGCTAACAAAGCGTTTTCGGACTACGTATATTAACCTTCTTATTTTTAGCCTCTAGAATGAGTTGTCAAAGTATTGCCCTACCCTCCTGAATCACTCTATATCTTAAAGGAAATGAAAATACTTGCTGGGATCATACTCCTGGTTTTCCATAAGTTGTCTTGTATTTATACAATGTACAATTGTAAACTAAGGTGATGAAAGTGGTTTTCATTAAGTGATCACGGGTAGAAATACTCTGCCCGAACAATATTTTTCTTTTATTAGGCCATCTTATTGCAACACCATAGAACTTGTTTATATTCTTTATCGCATCATCTGTAAGTTGGTCTTTACCAGATAAATCTTCACGATCAAACTAAATTTTTAGTTTTAAATTTCCAAATCAAGACTGCATACACTTTTGAGTTTAACCAGAACTTTCACGTTTTCTATTATACCTATTTCCTGTACGGTTTCACTTCTTGAACTGGTTTGAAACGTCTCAAATCACAGTTTCCTGAATAAAAGAAAAGTATTTTTTGTTTAAAGAAAATGTATTATTTTCTTCAGTAGTCTGAAAAAAACGAGATAATTTTGCATATTTAGAGGGGATCTATTTATATTAAAACTATCTAGATGAAAGACAGAAATTTTAATTCTGGCTAAAATAAAAGAGTTGATTTAAGATCAACTTCGTCTTTCACGATATGTCGTAACTGATGGGATTATGGATTTCAGAAATCTCTGTTATTTTGTACCATATTAAAAACTTATCGTTGGAATTCTTAATTCAGTTAAAGATAATAACAATTCTAAATTCAATTTCTTGAAGTTCGATGTGTTGTCTGCTTTTTTCAAAAGAAATGATAAAATTATTTTCTGTGTGTATTGTATTGTTTTTTTTTATTATTTGTATAGGATTTTAAATTAATGAAGAACGAATGGAATAGATTAAGGAAAAAGTTTTAAATATGATTCAGCAATCCAACCTGCAGCTAATAATTTTTTAATATATAATTTTAATAACTGAGCCTTTACATTACAGTACATATTTAGTACTAGTACAAATCTCGTAGTATATTGATTTACTGTAAAATAAAATAAAAACTAATCAAAATATAATTAATATCATTAATATTACTCTTAAAACAATTTAATGTTATATTTTATTTAGAAATTGGCGAGACATTTTAATATTTATTTAAGTTATAAGTTCGTAAGCCACCGAGTTGGCCTAGTGGTGAACGCGTCTTCCCAAATCAGCTGATTTAGAAGTCGAGAGTTCCAGCGTTCAAGTCCTAGTAAAGGCGGTTATTTTTACACGGATTTGAATACTAGATCGTGGATACCGGTGTTCTTTGGTGGGGTTGGGTTTCAATAAACCACACATCTCAGGAATGTTCGAACTGAGACTGTACAAGACTACACTTCATTTACACTATCATTTACATATCATCCTCAGTCATCCTCTGAAGAATTATCTGAACGGTAATTACCAGTGGCTAAACAGGAAAAGAAAGAAAATTATAAGTTCGTTACTCAGTAAAATTTTTATATTTATTTACAGAAAGACTATTTATTGACCGATTTGTAGTAGTAAATAAATATCAGTTTACTGGAGATTTTGAGCGAAATACATAAAATTAAAATAAATTTTTGTTATAAAATTTCTTCTATTTATTTCGTAGTACAGTAGTTGATATACGGTATTTGCATATTGTTTTGTTTATTTTTAATTCTGTGAACGATTTGTAACATAATTATATTTAAATTTCATTAAAGTTAATTTTTTAATTCTGGTTAATTTACGTTAGTACTCTAAAAATCAAGCTAATTTTTTTTTCTGTTAGAGTGAAGATATTTCTGTTAGACCTTACGTTACGTTACTTTACTTTAAAAAAAAAAAAAATATTTCACAGCTAAAATTTTATTCAAATATTGATTGTTTTATTTATGTTGTGTGTAGTATAATGTGTGGATTTTTTTTGTTATTATATATTAGATGTGTATTATAGACCCTATTGCAAACAAGAGTAAAGGTGTTTTTTTTTTCTTTTTTTTAATAATATATTTAATAATGTATTCTATTGTAACTTTTACCCTTTAATAACTATCCTCATCAATTTATCTATTTTACTAATACAATTTGGATAAATTTAAAAACCTTATTACCCAATTTCTATTGTGTTATGTCCACATAGTTTCTTGAATATATTATGGAAGTAAAATATAATCTTCAGAATTTTAAATGTTTCTAATATACATTAAGTACGTTATGATCTCTAAAATCGTGCAATTATTATACAAGAATAAATTTCATAAATATAAGTCTTAAGGGTTTTAATATATAGGCTTAATGTTAAAAGGCGGGCGTGGAAAAGAAAGAAAACAATTAGAGTAACAAAAGAAAGAACTTAAATTACTTAAACAAAAGAAATAAAACAATGGAGAATTTTACAGATTCTTTCAAGTTATTGGTACGTCAATAATAAAAAAAAAGAAATATTTTTAATAGTTTAATCAATGATAGAAACAGCACAATCACAAAAAATAGATTGCGTAGAAATTAAAGAACAAATTTAACCATTAATACTTATTTTAAGCTTTTAAATTGAATGTTTTTTTCCTTTCTTTTGTTTAATACGCATTTTTGTTACAATGTAATAAAAAAGTTAGAATCAATTAGAAATATAATGGCGTATGTAAATTTTATTATTATAATTCTTTTATGTAATATTTGAACCAATAAAATTGTTTTAAATAGGTTTGCAATTGATGACTGCTCGAAAGAAAATAATAAATTATATTGGACGTTGATTCTAAAAAATATTCCTGGTATGTTGCTGTAAGTGTATTGTGATTAATAGGAAAGGAGTGTTGGATATATTCAGATGCCATACGTTCTCACGCAAAAAAACAATTCAAACGTAATTTTATAATATTTTTTAACCGTGGCTGAGCAGGTAGCGTTTCGGCATTTCGTGCGGATTTGGTTCAAATCCCGGTCAGACATGGCATCGTTTCATACGCTACCAATTTCCACTGGTCTAATGACCATCATAGTTTTTGATGCCCGCTTTTTCATTAAAAAAACGTTTATCTTCATTATATGAGTCTAAACGTCTCTACTTATAATTCAAATTACAAAGTTTAAATAGAATAATTTTTTTTTTTATAATTTCATTGAAACAAGGAACTTAAATAACAAATATATTAAGAAGGAAATTTACCAATAGACATATAAAAAGAATCAGGAACCAGGAAAACTTTAGTTCCATCGTCCGTCGCTGGAGGTGTACCTCGAGTGACTTCTGCTGTCTAGATTAGGTACCATCGGGTTCCTATTACTGCTTCTAGATCTTCCATTGTACCCGATCGTACATTATCTATGACTTCCTTCTGACTCACCTCTATCGTTTGTGTTCCTTTGTCATCAGTCCCTTTAGCCACGATTGGTAGCCCACGGACAACATCGACCACGTCCCTTCTTCTGTCTCTAAGCGTCGTAGCCAGGTCTCTTACCAAGTTGATGGTCGTAATTCCCCCTTCACTGAGTGACATCAAACTGTTTACAACCACCATTAACCTATCACAATTATCCATGGCCGTCAGGTCCCCTTCAGCCTCTGAGCAGGCTGGGCCCCGCCTCTACCACACGGTGGGGGAGGTAATAGTTATAGAAGGTACCTTTTGTCTTCTCCGGCTCCAGTGCAGGCGCTGGTACAATAGCTGTCTCGGCCGAAGCCTTAGCCAGCTCCATCCTTTCAGTGCGGGATACAGGGAATCCTCCAGTCGGGTCATCACCAGTCCCGGCCTGACCAAGACATACCCCTGATCGCCAAGGAGCTCACCCCAGGTCCTGCAGCAGGCACTCAGTGTCGGTCATATTACGATCCGCCTAGCTGGTACTCACCTCGAGGCTCGACGAACTACGCCTGGCGCCCCGTGGTAAGGCAACCAATTTTCCCAACTCCTTGTCCTTCTTCCTAGGCATGTCACACAGAAAGAAAAAGAAACTCGAAAACTGAAGATAATTAAATGTTATCGTACGTCTTGCAAACTTAATATATAAACAAACTTGTTTACGTATATAAACAGACCTTAGCAACGCTAAGTTACTACAAAAAATAACTTCTTAAATCGTAATTAATAGCAAGAACCTCCAAAAAACATTACACTTCTTTCAAGTCTAAAAAAAACACGGCAAGACACCAGAATACCTCCAAAAAGTCACAATGTTTAAAAGAGGTTCCCAGAGCCTAGAACAAGAAGGCTGCCAACCAGAACAAAAATCAAATAAGCTAAATAATGAAAAAACTTCAAAAGAACACAGTTAAAAAACTAATAAACCAACAACACAAACAAAGAAACGGAACAAGAAACTCAAGAAAATTTAAAAAAAAATAACGCAAAGACGGAGCGAAAAAATGCAACCATGTGTTACTTGAACTCGATCTCGACTAAATTAAAACAGACCTTTCTTTCTTTTTCCTGTTTAGCCTCCAAGAATTACCGTTCAAGTATTACTTCAGAGAATGAATGAGGATGATATGTTCGAGTGTAAATGAAGTGTAGTCTTGTACAGTCTCATTTCAGCTGAGTTCCTGAGGTGTGTGGTAAATTGAAACTCAACCAGCAAAGAACAGCGGTATCCACGATCTAGTATTCAAATCCGATCGTGGACCTGAAAAAAGTCAACTTTCCTGGAATTGCAAATGTGGAGAATTGTAATCTATGATATTATAAATACTCTTTTGGAGGGCTACAGTTTATAATGGAAAACGAAGTCAATATTCTCGGTTTTGGACTAAAGATTAAGAATACATAACGGTTTGTAGATAAATACCAAATATAAATTTATAAATATACAACATAGATTTATACCTAGAAATACAAGAAAGAAAATGAAAAAATAAGAAAATTGAAAAAAGAAAATTCATACTCAAGTAATTACTTCCAATTTTTAAAAAAATCATTTGAATTGAAATCCTATGTTATGTAAATTAAAATTTAAACTCATTTTTCTGGGTTTTTTCCCCTACATCCCCGAGCCGGACTTCCAATTAAGAATACTCAACTCGGGGACGTGTCCTTCCCGGATCTTTTAATTGCCTGCCTCTAATCTCCAACGGAAGAAACCAGGCCCGGCTATGCCGTTCCCAGCCCCCCCGCCGGAGACCGGATCTCGGTTTTTCCTTTTGCCAGCCTCAAGCCGACGGCGCAGTAGCTGAAGCCGCTAAAGTGTATCCAGGAACCCACACCGCCGGCCGGGTCTCGGTGTTTTCATTCATTCACACCTAACGGACCCCAGGAGTCCCCGCTCCATTACGGGAACCCACACACTAGGGCATGTGAGCCCTCAGAAACGGGCCTGTCCGCCCAGCCCTGCTATAACTAAAACCCTCTGTATCCCAGTCGTCTTGCATCATCTTCTTTTATTCTGTGGACTGCTCTTCTAATTATTGCAAAATTATCCCAGTTTGCGGACATAGCCAAGAGCCACTCCGAGAGCTGCTCCGGTCGGGTATGCATCAGTCCTGCATTTTACGATGTTCCTCCCATCGTCTGCACACAAAAATAGTGTGTTGGACAGAAAATGTCCAACAAAACAGAAAACTTTTGTGTGTACACAAAAAAGTTTTTCTGGTTGGTTACTATAATTGTTAACGTGCTATCCTTAAGATCTAAAAGGGTTAACGTGCTATAAGATCGTGCGTTCAATTTACTCTTAAATCTTTTTTTGAGATTAATTTTATCCTTTCTTGCTGTAAAAATCAACCGCATATTAAAAAAAACCCGCATTAAATATAAAAATAAAATTTATAGGATCAGTAACTTAATGTTATGAAACAATTTTTTTTTTTTAAATTAATAATTTATTTGAAAAATAAAAGTTGAAAACGCTGAAAAAGCTTTCAATAATTGTTTTGAATTCAGTCATTTAGTGTAAGTACATATATAAAAATGAAATTGAAAGCTAACAATACGATATTAACATGAACAGGATGATGTGGATTTGGGTTTCGATGTATATTTATGAACTAACAAGATTTCTTGTAACTGATTATAATAAAAAAAAAGAAGAGAAATAAGATTGAAAAGTATATAAAATCGTTTGTAATAACCGATTGATGTAGCAGTATTTACAAAATATTTAAATTAATCATATATTTTTATTAATTTTTTTACGCAAGAAAGTAATTTAAAAATTTTCAATCGGTCGATGGCGGTGGCTGCCGCTACGTCTCTGATATAAAGCTTATACCAGTTTCTTATCACATTTTATGCTTTAAAAGTAATCTTCTTAGTAAACTCAATAAGGAACTAATGCTATTCTACCTTATATTTTATAGCTGTAACGCTTTTCTTACAAATCCTTCAAATCAAACTGCTTTAATGTCTCGTTCAAAAAGCAATTTTATTTTTCTTCTTTTTCTCAATTTACTCTTACTTTCTATTCCTTTAATCTGCATATTTAAATTATTCTTCTGTCACCGTTATTTTCAGCATAACGTAAACCAGCTTGAATTCATTGCCATTATTGCCTGAAGCTTTTTTTCCAAGAAAATTTAGAAAGCGATCTGTTTCATTCGTTCTCTAGTCATCATATCATAAAAAAAATAATCACTTGATAAAAATAATTAAAAGTTTTTTTATCGTTTCCATTTTTTTTTTTAATTCAAAGAAAAATATACGTAATAATTTTGATTTTTAATATAATCTTGTAACTCAAAGCGGTTTTATTTTATACAAGTTGACAGTGAATAAATAAAAATCTTCATAATATTGTATTACTCTTATATTGTAAAATAATATTTAGTTCATATTGTTCTGTAAACTTTAGGAGGGCTGTGAACATGATGATCCATATCTATGCAAAATGACTAATGAATTATGTTTCGCTGGCCGATTGGTTGCTATCGGTGAAATATGAAATTAGATATAGTTTAAATTTTATAAAAATACGTTAATAAATATATATATGTTTTTTGTTATATATTGTTACATATGAGTGCTAGAGAAAAATGTTAAAATCATTGTCTAAATTATTTTTTCTCTAGATTTTTTTCATTTACCTACTTTGGGGTACGTTGGATCAATTATTTTATATATGTTTGGCTTTTTCTCTTTCATTCAATATTCTTTTATTCTTACTCAGGTGGGCTTTCTTCCTTTCTTCTAAAACTTTCTCAGTTTTCATCTTTTAGTATTTTTCTGAGATAGGTTGTATATTCAATTATTTTATGTGTAATATTTTATTCATTAAGGTCTTGTAGGATTTGTATGAATCACTCGCTTTTAATTTTATTGTTTCTGTACAAATTAATTATTTCTTTTGTTAGTTTATTATTGTTCATTCTAATCGTATAGAAAAAAATAAACTCCTTTTACCTAGGGTGTCTTACAGTTTTTTTTAATGTTTAAATACAACTTTTATTAGGGAATAAATTTAATCTCATTTTTTTAAAAAATATTGGACTAATATTTTCCTTTTCAAATTTATCTAGAATTTTATTATTGCTTAGCGTTTCCTTTTAGGGCTTAAATCTAATCTTTTGAGTTCCATGAGAGTAATGTCTTGTTATTGGGTTTTTGGTTAATTGAAATGCTAATTACGTATTACGTTTTGATTTCTAGATTCTGTTGTTTTCTTTTCTAGTGCGTACCAGCTGATACATTTATTTAGGTATATAAAATTTTCTACATCTTCAATTTTTTTTATTATAAATTTTCTAGTTTTTTAAAAAATTTGTTTTAATAATTTTTTATAATACAAGGCTTTACATGAACATATTATGTGCATTATGTTACTTAATATAATACCAATAAAATATACTGTACAATTTATTTAAAATTAAGTTTGTATTATTTTTATTACAATTTCAGAAAAAGCAAGAAGTTATTATTTGATGTTCGACTTCCTTTGTGTCTAAGGTATGTAAAGATTTTTCATTTTCTTACACGGTCCGGTTTTTCTGATTATTTTTTTTTCAACATCTATTGCGGTTCAACAGTTAGTTTGTTATATTAAGAAGCTATTCAATACAAAGTATATATATATATATATTTTTTTTCTTTTTGTTCCACTCTACTCCCCTGGGCCGGTCCGACTGGTTGGTATTGCGCCACGCAGGGGAGTGTCTGGTAAACTCTAACGAGCCTCTCCGCCTACCGGCTGAACGTCCGGCATGGCAGGTCGGCTCGCCGGTGTCAGCTCTTTTGAGTGATTTTCTGTTTGCCCATTTGGAAACCTCGAATAGCCGTAACGTGGCACCGGGTCTTTTCTTACTCTTCTTCATCAGGACCTATCTAAACCCTTGGAGTCCTCAGTGGATCATTGAGAACGACACACTTCAGCGTGCCGTCTCTCACCACTGAGGCTGTCCACCCTACCCTATTCTACACTAGTAACCAAGTCGCCTTTCATCTATATCCTTCTCTGTTAATACTGCTACTATAAATTCCGTAACCTTCTTCCAGTTTATTTCGCTCTTCAACATGTGCTCTAGGACCTCTGCTGGGCTCATACCTATTATGCCACAGTTCCTCCTTTTAATTGCCCACCTCTCGCAGCAGAAAAATGTGTCTTCTGCATTGTCAATTCTCTCACAGTACATAGATTCTGGACCTGGCCTTCTTCCAACACGATGGAGGTACTCATTGAAATTGCCATGACCTGTAAAAAACTGTGTGATATGATAATTTAACACACCATGTTTCCTGTCTAACCATAGTGCCAGATCTGGAATCAGCTCCTTCGTGCGTCTGGCTGGTCCATCCTCCTGCCATCTATGTCTAAGTCTATATTTTGCTTCATTTGCTTCGAGGCCTTGCGCCCTCTCGACTCTATTTAGGGCCATCAAGTCTATTGGTGGCACCCCAGACAACACGCACAACGCCTCATAGGAGACCGTCCAATACAAAGTATATCTGGTCTACATTAAAGGTACTTGAAGATTTTTTTTAGTGGTTTTTTGTTACAATCGTTCTATCCACAACTGTTCTATAATAATAAATAACTCTTCTTTCCACAACGAATTATAAGTTTAGCTCATAACGTTCAAAATGTTTTCTACGACTGCATTATAGTATAGTATAGAATTTTCTGGTCAACTCCGTATTCTCTCAGAATTTGACAAATAAAGTCTGTTTCTAAATATGTAGCATTTACAATCAATTTCACAACGTTTTACTTGTTCTGGACATGATCATCCTTATCGAAAGGTTCCTTGATAATCTCCTACATTATTGATCTATTTGGAGTGCTAATCTATATGTATATATATAGTAGCATTTTCGATTGTATCTCGTAAGTCGCTGGCTGCAATGAAATACATCTATAGTATTATTATTGTTATACTTTTCATGTGTTTAAGCTGGTTTTATTATATATTAAACCTTTTTTTTTCATATATTATTTCTTTAATAATAATAATAATAATAATAATATTAATGATAGTGATAGTGATAATGATAATGATAATATATTTTTTAAATTCAATACTTTAGATTTTATTCTGAGCCCTTTTGATGATATTTACGGTATACTATTCACATGCTTCCGCAACATAATTTATTTACGTATGTCACACAGACGTATTTACACGCATTAGACTTCATTAATTAGACAATCATTGTAATTAATTAGACATCGTTGGACTTTAGTCACTAAAAATAAATTACTAAAAATTTCTCTTTTGGATTTATTATTTACAATAAGAATAGTTTTTTTTACAAATTTACTTCAGTTTTATTTCCATTATGAAAAATAGTATTGGTAGAACTCTGAAATATAAAACTGCTGTACAAAATTGTATCTTATCAATTACTTAAAAAAATTAACCTTATTTAGTAGATTTCATTAATTGCTGTATTTGTGAATTAGTTTGTTTGCTCTATTCCTATATACGAACACTAGCAATTAATTATCAGTATTTCAGATCACGTCAAACAAGTAGCGTAATGTATATAATGTTATGTACATACAGTAATATATGGTTATGAGAGTGGGTAATCAATCAACAGAACGTATGAGAATGTAAGTGCTTCTAACACGGTTGCAAAATTTTTTCCCATTAGTTCATTACATAGAGTTATTTAGCATGTAAATTTACTCGATAAATATCTGTGTGTAGAATAATAAATATCTAGATGTTTTATGTATTTTATATATATATATATATATATATATATATATATGTATAAATAACAATCTCTATTTTTATGTTTATTTATTACCAATAAAAAAAGAAGTAATTGTATTAAAGTAGTAATTTATTATACTAAATTCAAATTTCATACAAATTAAAGATGTAATTTATTTGTTATTACATAAAAAGTACTAGCGCTAGCGCTAGATCCTTTTATATAATTTATTACTCTGTTTGTAGCCTGAAGATATTTTTATTTTATTATTATTATTATTATTATATTCGGCCCCCAATTTAGGGGGAAAAGATTTGGCGGGATCGATCTAGTGGTTGGAGCTGGAGAACTCTGTGAAGTTTTTGCTAATTATTTTAAACATATAATATATATGAGTGATTTTTTGTAATTATAATTTAAATTTTCTTAGTCAGATTATAAAATGGGGAAATCACAGGTTTTAAATGATTTTTAGATATGCAGTGTAAAGTTTTTCAGCGTAATCTTGTTTTCCAATTAATTCATAAATTTGCTTAATTCTACTTCCATATGCAAAATATATAAATAAATTTGTGATTACACATTTTTCACCAAAGCGGACGATTAGCAGTTAAGAAATTATGGTCATTTACAGTTAAAATGTGTAAAGGTTCCTACTACCTTTATCTTTTTTAAGTTTTATTTAACCAAACTATGTAAGATGCGTGAAGAACGTTATTAGGGAGTCTGAGATGGAGATTTTACTGGTTTAGATGCTAACAACAATATTTTTTTTTACGATGGTTGTCTTTCAAAACGCTTGTTTAAATTTTTTATTCTTATTCTGTTTGACAAGTAATATTTATTATAATTATTTGTTCTTTGTTCATTTATGCATTTATTTATTTGTATATTTTTAATAAAAACTTTTATTATTGGAGTGTATACTATTAATTGCATGTTAACTCCGTTCACACACGTTGGCGTTTTAAGACACTAATTATCCAACTATTATTGTATTTTAAGTAATAGGTAATTCAGTCAGGAATGATTATGTATCTTTTTAAGTGATAAATTCATTTTAATAAAACTTAATAAGGAAATGTGTAGTGTAATTAAAAGTTCTCATTACTACCCGGAAAAGAAATAATACTTTAAAAAAAAATCTTTTAAACTGGCTGCTACGTTAACTTTATTGCTATTTTATAGTTTTTCAAAAGTCAAAAGTCAAGTGATAAGAATTAAGCAATATTTTTACCTATAAATCGCCTATTGTGGTGCAGAATATTTAATTATATATTTATTTACAGATTTTACTACAATCGCGCTGTTTATTTTTAAGTTATCATTTACATTTTCTTACTCTGCTTATAAAAAAAATATCAATTTTTTACAAATAATTTTAAACATCGCCATTCCTATTCCTTTGGATTATTTAATTTATTAATAAAGGGGAAATTGTTGTTAGTCTAAACACTAAAATTGGGCAAAGGCATTGGCCGGTGGTGGGGGGAAGTGTTATTTTTTTATCAGCTAAAGCTTACTTATTTTTAGCCTCAAGGACCACTGTTAGGTATTGATTCAGAGGATGAGGTGAAATGGCAATTTTGTACCTGTAAAAGAATGCCTGACCGGGATTTGAACTCGGGACCTCCAATGAAAGGCGGAGACGCTACTACCTTTCATGCAAGGCTAAAACCTACCTAGTTTTACTTGTCTGCTAAAAAGGCAGATAGCCTTTACAATAAGGTGGGTAAAAATTGCACGGCAATTCTTAAGCAAGTGATTTTGAACTTAAATATAAGCAAATTTGTTTAAACAATGTTCGAAAACGCTTTGTTACTGAGTTATAGAAGTTTGTAGCGAAATATTCTGGCCCGACTTCTACTCCAGAGTTAAAATGAGGTCGTACTGAAATGAATATTGTAGTAACGGTTACTTTTATTACTGTTTATATATTTTTATTCAAGCAGCAGAAATAGTAGTTTTATACGTATTTTGACCTGAAAAATTTAATAAAACAGCTTGTAGGAGTGTATATCTAATAAAACTCTTGCGAAGCTAAAAAAGTTACGGTTGTAAAAATTTAATTGTTTAGCATGAAATAATGTAAAACCAATAGAAAACAAATGTAAGTTACAGAAATTCAACTTTAATCCAAAACAAAACAGACCAACATATGATCTAAACACGTTATATTTTCAAATAGAGCAAAAATCTTCTTCCTAACGCTCAAACAAAAACATATAAAATTTCATATTAAATATTTCTCATTTCAAGGTTACCTCAGAAAAAGGTAACTGAAGCTAGCTAAACGTAACTGAAGTTAGCTATGTATGTATAAAATAACATTATTAAATTTTATTTATAATACAAATTTATACATGAATTTCTTAAGCTTATGTATCCTTTTACTTTAGAAAAATCAGAAGGTTGAACGATCAATAAATATTTCAAAATCAGAATTTTTTTTCTTGATGGAAATGCTACGATGCAGTTCAGTAATATCAAAAGATATACAAATTTCACCAGTCTCTAAAATTTCATTATTAAAAATCAGTAATTATATTGATGTTATTACTTCCTTGTATGAAGTAAATGAATTATTGTGATCGCGAAAAATTTCGGTTTTCAGATTTCAACGGAAATATCCATTTTGACCATTACTGAATCCATTTTGACTAGTTCGGCGTGACGATTGTACGAACGTATGTATCTCGCATAACTCAAAAACGATTAGCCGTAGGATGTTGAAATTTTGGATTTAGGACTGTTATGTTAACCTCGTATTTAGGAGATTGTTATCTAGTTATGCACTCCCCCTTTTAAATTAACTGGACCAAAAGTGTCCAAAAAAGTAAAAAATCCAGAAAATTTGAATTTTGGACTTTTCTTAATTGCAGTAATAACCCCCCTTTAAGAGATTTTCAAAATATATCATAAGTGGTACTTGATTTTATTGGTTCCAGAGTTATAAACAAATAACATTTTAATTAATAAACTATTTGGATGTTCCAAGGGACATCGGTTCGAATCAGACTTCGTCTACTTGTTTTCTTTTTTAACTTTGTTTTTTAATTTAAATAGTTTATTAATTAATCATTTTTCATCTTTGATTTAAAAAAAAAAAATTACAATAAATAGTAATTCAATAATAACAAAATAATAATACTAGAAGTTATTATGAAATAAAATTTTATGTACTTTTCATTTTTTTTAAATATGTATATGTAATTTAATAGGCGTTCAAGGAACTCATGTGGTGTCCACATCAGATATTTTATGTGAAATTCATGGCTTTTACTGTAATTTGTTAAATTCTTTTATTAAATTCTGCTAAGTGGCAAGTTGAGCCTCTTTCCAAAACAATTTTTCATGTTTCATTAAATAGTTCAAAATTTTTTGGACGCAATAAAATTCCGAAATAATTGGATCTGAAATAATTAGCCTGCATTTCTGTTCGAAATCCAAAAATTATTGTAACCTGTTTATCTTCTTGAATGAAATCAAACAGAAGGTTTTTAACAATTTGTTTCCCATCTTAATCATTTTGTGGAACTTTTTTTTTATAAAAACGTTTATCTAAATCTAGCTCCCAGTCGCAGCTTCGCTCGCGCTATATCTGACTGATCACCACGGGAAACGCGTTTCCCGTGGTGGTCAGGCTTTTTATTTTATATATATTAGTCAAGTAACCGGAGGCAGGCCCAGCCACTCACGCATACAGTAACGATGGCATATCGCATTTCCCGTTGTTTAGTTGTTTCAGTCGAACGGGATTGGGGGCTGTGTTTATTCGGTCGCTTTCCAATCTTGACTGTCTTTCGTCTTCAGTCTCTGTCTCACGAACAGTTTTCATCATACGTGCTTTTTTTTTGTATTTCTCCCGATTGAAGAATGTCTTTTAGGCATGGAATGATGTTTTGAAAAACGATTAGAGAATTTAAAAGATTGCAGTTAAATACTTTACACACTTTAAATTAGTAACACACACACATGATAAACAAAAGCAGCTATTTATTATGTTTTTAAACAGCTGTAAAAAATTGTAAATGAATGAATCGTAACAAATACATATTCATGTGCGCTAAATCAATTGAAACTTAGGAATAACTGTACGTTAAAACCACAGCCCTTTTTTTCAAAATTAATCAATTCAAAAAAATGTTAGCTAAAAATTAATTTTTTCTTGAAAATCAGTCATTTTGAAAATTAAATAACCTTTAAGGAAGAAATAAAGTGTTTTAAAATTCGTTGTAAAATTTCGTTATGTCGGAGGTCCAAAAACATTAGCCTATGTTCACCGCAGGGCTTCAAAGTGTAGGTGTGCAAGAGTTTAGACAAATCTGTCTGGTAGATCTCGAGTTTAGTTGGAACAGACAGACAAACAAACATTGATTTTTACATATATATATAATAACACATAAGCACATAATATTATTATTTTTATATGCTTTTAAATAAAAATAAAAATGCTTTTAAATAAGTCTGTAAAAAATACTTTTTTTACAGAGTATTCGAAGAAAATTATAGTATTACATTCGGTTGCATGTAGTGAGGCGTGAAAATGAATTTTCTTTACGTTTAGAGGTATGAGATGTACGAAAATTCCATACACTTAAATTAGCGTTTCGTTTTATATATATATATATATATATATATATATATACACACACACAGTATATAAAATTTTTACACAATATATGTGTAAAATTTTTGGCTCGAAAATCATCAAATTTGATCAATTTCATTGAAATTTAGATATGCTATACCAGTGTAACTGAAGTTGTGCATATAAAAATTTTATGAAGATTGGTTGAGTCGTTCCTGAGTAATTCTCAATTTGAAGTTGAAAAAAATTGTTCTGTGCAAGTGATAAGCGTGGTTCGTTAAGATACTGTAAATTGGAATGTTGACGTTTCTTTATCTGGAATATCTGTTGTTAGCAATATTGTTCGGCGTATTCAGGTAGCGTTACCACCTACTTTGAGGGGTTCATGATGAATGTGATGTGTTTGAGCGGAGAAAAAAGAAACGCAATAAAATAACGAAAACTCGGTCTTTTGTTTGATAACGCTCCTAATTTCGACTTTTTCTGATTAATACTTATTTCACAGTCAGATATAAATTCTTTTTCGTTTGTCCTATCATTAATTAAATCTAATTAAAAAAAAATAATACTATGATCAGTAATATTCAGTCCAGTAATTTATCAGACAATATTATCCAATAGTTTGTTTGAAGTTAAATATTATTAAAATATATTTTGTGGTATTTATAAATTATAAGAAAAACTGTTATCACCATCTTAATTTTTTTTTCACGGGTAGAGATATTTCTTTAATCGGTTTAAGATTCCTACTGTCCTTATTTTTGTTGAGATTTACCGTTCTATTAAAGAGGCCTTACTAACTTGGTATTAAGGTTTAAATGGTTTACGTATTGTTAAAGTGAATTTATTAAACGGCTAGAAAAACAAGTTATTATTTGTATTGTTTTAGTTTTACTTTATGTTATTCTAAACATCGGCTAAAAATACTTGTTTTCTAGTGGTTCCTAAATAATGTTTACTATTTCAGTTAATATTGTTTATTATTTTCTTTTTAATTTTTTATATATGTACGATTTTCCATAGCGTCTACTGATAATTGTTTAACAACCGAAATTGCAGTCTAAATAAAAATTTTATTTAAAAATATTGTAAACGAGTTTTTTGACGTAATTGTATTTTCCAACCTATTTCAATAACCGTTTAGTATATAACTCGTTATTTGTATTCATCCTTGAAGGCAGAGCTATGAGGCAACTGATTCTGCATTTTTCAATAAATATTAATGAAAGCATGCACTGTGTATGCGTTCGTATAACCGGTAGAGATTTATCAACCGTAATCAGGAAACGAAAGGAAGGAATGTCTTACCGATCGACATTAGAGCAGTTTTATAAAATTCTTTATAATAACTCATCTTCTACACTTGTAAATTATGGAAGTGAGTTTGGAGTGAGTAAAGTATGCTGTATTGGTGTATTCTTAATATATAATAAGCCGATCTCCGTGTGGTAGCGTCTCGGTCTTTTACCCCTAGATCCTGAGTTAGAATTCCGGTCAGGTATGTCATTTTTCATAAGCTACAAAGTTTAATTTCCATATCCCAGGTACAAGCATCTCTGTAAGCTTATGTGGTAAATTAATTCAAGTAAAAAAAAAAAAAAAAAAATACACAGAGGATTCGCACCAGGACCTTATGGTTCTATTAAACAGTTGGCCACATTAAACGATATTAATGAAAGGAATAAAGGAGATTTGCACAAATACAGTACAGGACATACTAAAAACGATTTAACACCTTATTATTGGGAATTTTATTTTTAATACAGTATTAAAGATGTATAAACAACTATGTTATGTAACAAGATTATGAAAATTTTTTTTATTGATAAAATATATCTTGCAAAATTTTATCTCATGTTATTTCAGGTATACGAACAAGAATTATAGACATTTTAAGGTTTAAGGTTTATTACTTCAATAATGGAGACTCCTGGTTGAGTTTCTAACTAAATCACGCACTGAAAAGAGATAGCCATGTCTTTATTCATCTGTAGTCTTTACCAGATAATCCTCTGTTGATTAGATATACTCATAAAGTTCTACTTTTATTTAATCGGGATGCATTTGAACAAAAAAATTTAAAAAATAGAATTAAAAATTTTCAGTTTTTAAATTTTAAAGTTTTCAGTTTGCTTCATAACTATTTTTTTTTTTAATTTGATCAAGGGTTTTTGCTGAAGGACAGTATTTGGTGATTAAATTTATTTGTGAACATTTAAAATTAATAGATAAGTTATGTAAATACTAATTTTTACTATAATCATGGTAAAAGTAAATAAATGTTTCTTTTTTTAAAAATAAAATCCCATAATTATGTTCAGAAAATATTCCATAAAATATTTACTCTTAACAGTGTAAATAATACTGTTAAGGAATTAAAACCATAAAATAGTAAATCTACTTTTAAATAATTTATTTATACGAGTATATTTAATTAATTTACTTGACTAAACAGTACTAATTTAAACAGTAGTGTTTTTACATCTTACATCATTATTAAAAAACAAAGAATGACAATAAAAATACAAGTACAACTCAAAATAATCACTGCCTTTGTAGTCAGTAAAATACGAGAATATGTCTTTTAATATCTCTTGCTTGGTTAAACTTGTTGAAAAAATTCTTAGGTTTTGCTGTGTTATCTTTACCTGACGTTTTAAAAATTTGGCACAAACTTGCAGTTTTGCTACTGAGCTTCCGTAACTACCTTTTTACATAAAATCGTACAGACGTCCATCAATGAATGATCTTGGATCTTGTGAAGATACGCGTTTCACTTTCGGTTCGTTTTCATCATCTTCAACGTGGTCTAGTTTTTGAATAATCTTTTTGATTATTTCATCACACCCACATAGCTTGAAAGAATTATTTACTGTGCCGACCAGTACGTACAAAACTTTCTTCTAGCGGTTAAGAAGTTACCTCCCCTATAGCCTCCCCTACAGTTTAAATAACGGTTAAACGACATATATTACTGATAATATTGTTTTATTTTCTAGTAAAATAAAGAAACATACGAAGTAGTGAACCTTATAAGCGGCATTTCGATCTGTTAAATCGGTGTAATTTTACATGATTTACACCAAAATGTTTCTGTTTTTAAAATCTGTCTCAATTTAACGGCTGCCTCGAATAATCGATGTTCTATCAACCGGAATTCACTGTAGTTTATGTTCTTTTTAAAACCTGGAAACAAGCAATTTATAATTTAAATAAAAGAAGTCGAAATTACTGTTTTTAGAATATTACATGATGATAATTCAGTTTTTCAATTTTTAATTTTTTTTCTGTATTTTTGTAATTGTATATTAATACGTAAACATTGATAATAATAATAATGCATATCAGAGTGTACTTTTTCTTTTTTTATTCATATTTTTTTAAACATTAGGAATAAATGGGCCTTAATGAAAGATACTTTTATCACTTTTCTCATTAATCCAAAAAAATTGTTAATTTGTTCCAGATAACTACATTATTGAAGTAAAGTCTTAAAACTTAGAGCGTTTTAAAAACGTTAGTGTGGTTTTAAATAAATACGTTAAACCTGGTTGTGTTTTTTTGTTTGGCAATAAAACATTGTTTTCATTGCGGAGCTGCATGCTACTAATAAAGCCTTATATACAATTATTTTTATCTTCTTTATTTTTCCAGCCCCTCGGATCCACAACTAAGCATTAACTTCGATAGGAGGGGTGTCAGCCCCTCACCTCACAACTACCTCAGTAAGGCACAAGACCTCGCCCAGGTAGCCCCGGGACTAGAGCTACCGGTAGGCCGACCTGCCATGCCAGTATATAGCTGGTAGGCGGGAAGGCCTATTTGAGTATAAAGACACTCCCCTGGGTGGCGTAATAAACAAGAAGTCGGTCCGGCCCAGGGAAACTGAGAGAAAGAAAAATAAAAAAGGTAGCCGGGAGTCTGTATTTTCTTGTTTCCATGCCTGTAATGGATGGCTCTCAAAAGGGAACCACCCACCGGGACTGCGGTCTTGATGCCTCGCCTCTAGTACGCCTTAAATACAATTAGCCCAACATTTGACACGTACTTGTCTGTTCAAATTTCATGATATACCCTACATACAACATCTTCTCTGTGAAATTCAGAGTGTTATTTCTCAAATGTCTCAACGTAAACAACTCTGAGCTTCTGCTGGATTCCCAGCCATATTGAAATTTCAGGCAACGAGCACGCTGATAGTGCGTCAAAAGAGAATTGTTTCTTTTACTAATCGTGTTGTTTTTGATAATCTGTCTGTTTTCTGAGGAAAGTAGTTCGTGACAAGTGGAAAAGTGAATGGAAAAATACCATCAACAATAAACTTCGTCTTGTTGAGTATAGTATCAGCGTGGAACCCTCATGCATGAGTAGCCATCGAGAGGGGCTTATTATTTGCCGTTTGCAAATAATAATGAAATATGTTAGGAAGTATGAGACGATGGTGTTCGATTACTTAGAGTAGTTTTACGAGTAAAACAGCTCGTGTTACGATTTCTCAGAGCCCTCCGTTTATATTCAAATATTTGATTTTTACGTTAGGAACGAAGTTACCGTATTTTTATAAAACTGATTCATTTTGTATACCCTGCATCTGGTTCTAATGACACTACAGTTACAGTATCAGTTATCCATCTTCTATTTACCATAGACCTTGTACTATTTGTATATGTGGACGGTTATGTGCATTTTATCTCTTTAGTTTATCTTGTAAAGTTTAATACGGTGATTTATTTTAATTACGGCATTAAAATGAGTACAAAAAGACAGCGTCTACGATCTTTTACGGTAAATGAAAAACTTCGCGTTATAGAAGAGGCTGAAAAAAATTGGAAATCGGGTGGCAGGAAGAAAATTTGGGGTAGATGCAAGCTGCATTCGAGACTTGCATAAGAAGAAACAACTTGTGGTGAAAGGCACTGGTAATAAAAGGGCTTTTCGTGGTGTAAAATCAAAATACACAGACATAGAAAAAAAATTGTATGACTTTATTATGGAAAAAAGGAAATGCGGTTATGCTGTCACGACAGAAATGTGTCATCATATGCTCGTGAAATCGATAAATCATTGAATATATTAATTTTAAAGCAAGCCGTGGATGGATAACGCGATTTTCTGCACGAAATGATTTGTCAATAAAACGAAAGACGACCATTTCTCAACGACTTCCAGACGCTTATGAACAAAAAATATTACATTTTCACTCATACATAATAAATCGTAGAAAACATAAAGGCTATTTGCCTTCTCAAATAGGAAACGCTGATCAAACTCCCGTATATTTTGAAATGCCATTTGACAAAACCGTAATCAATAAAGGCGAAACTTGTGTTACGATTCAAAGTGGTGGTAATGAAAAACAAAGATGTAGTGTTATGCTTTGCATTACTTCTGATGGATAAAAATTACCTCCGCACATTTTTTAAAAAAGAAAAGCTCATCCTACCGTACATGGAAATTGAGTTATCAGAGCACAGGAATCAGGTTGGATGGACGAAACCTTAATTTTAGATCGAATCAGGTGTGTATGGCAAAAGCGATCAGATTTAGTTAATAAAAAATATACCGGTATGCTAGTAATGGATAGTTATTGGGAGCATACGACTTATAAAGTGAAAGACATTTAAAAAAAGGGAATGACAGACCAAGTAATAATTCCAGGCGGATTGACATCTCTATTGCAACTACTAGATGTCTGCATTAATAAACCGTTCAAATCTGGATTTAAACAACTGTACAGTAAATGGATGGCTGATGAAAATTTCTTTCTTACGCCTACAGGAAAAATGAAACTCCCAGATTTTAACCAGATTTGTGTTTGGATAAAAGATGTTTGGGAAGGTATTTCCAAGTAATTAGTAAGCAAAAGTTTAAAAAAATGCGGAATATCTAATGAATTTGATGGTTGTGAAGACGATCACCTTTGGCAGTGCGACGTGGAGACTACCAGGTAACACTTATACAGACATTGACAGTGACAGTGATTAATTAAAAATAAAATTCCATATTAAGAAATGTATTGAAATGATCCTTTTCACCATGATACTTTCTTTTCGTTTTACTGGCCTACTGATTCTGAACTAAACTAGTACCTACTGTAGTTAATTGTTAATGTAATATTAAATGAACGAATTAAATGCTGCTTTGGTTTTTGAATATTTTCGTATTTACGTATTTTGTTATCATATCTGTTGCACTTTAAAATATCGGTATATACTCGATTTTTTTTTTATATTTTCGGTCCGGAAAATCGAGGTGCGGGACTTATTCAGGGGCGTGGGGTACTCAAAGAAATACGGTAATTTAAAAAAATAGAATTAAAAATTTTCAGTTTTTATATTTTAATGTTTTCAGTTTGCTTCTTAACTACTTTTTTAAAAATTAGATCAATGATTTTTTTGCTTAAGGAGAGTATTTAATGATTAAATTTGTTTATGAACATATAAAGTCAATAGATAACTTATGTAAATACGTTTTTACAATATGCATGGTAAAAGTAAATAATATTTCTTTTTTTTAACTGAAATCCCATAAAAATATTCAGGAAATACTCCTTCATGAAATATTTACTCTTACAGTGTAAGTTATGCTGTTAAGAAATTAAAACCACAAGATACTAAATCTACTTTTAAATACTTAATTTATTTATTTAATTATTTTTCTTGATTAAACAGTTGTACAATTATAATATCAATGAAATAAATAGTTAAATATTGTTCTTGAACTAGAATTAATCTCCTTTTTACTTAATAGTCATTGTAATCATTATATAGTAAGTAATAAACTAATTATTATAACTTAAAAATGTATTTAGTGTCCTTAAATTACTTGATTTCAATTGAATAAAAACATTACCTGAATTTGTAATTTAATATAGAAGGTCTTCTTAGTTTTTTACCTTTTATTTTATAATCGGATCAGCAATTAAAGTCATTGTTATGTGAATCTACTGGGGAAACGGGTAGTCTTGAACAGACTCAGACCGACATTCCTAATGTATGTGGTTAATTGAAGTCTAACCACCAAAAAAAAAAAACTAGAATTCACAATCTAATATTCAAATCCATATAAAACCTACTATCTTTATTAAGAGTTGAATCTTAGAACACTGAACTCTTCTTAGTTTTAAATCAGCACAAAATAGTTAAATATTAAACGTATAAACAGTTTTCCTTTATTTTAATGGAACCTTTTTTCCAAGAACTTTTCAGAGATCAGCACACCTTTCTTTGCTCAGTGTATCGAATGTTGTAATTTCATCAAAGAATATTGTCCTAAGAACGTAGGAACTTTAAAATGTCCTTTTGAAGAAAAGTCTCAATTATTTTGGTAGTGCTTTTAATATTTAATATATTTATTTGTTATTGTCATTACGTTTCGTTACGCTGTTCAACCAATAGAGTACATTTTAATTAAAAACATCTTTTAAAATACGAAGACGAACTTTTGAAAAATTTAAGTTAAATATGTTGACAATCGTTATCACTAATGGAGTCGAACCTGATAAATTAGCAAATGTAATTCAAATAGCTGTTAAATTAGCACAAATAGAGATTTCCGAAGTTGTAGAATTAAGTTATCGCATTATTCTATAAAAAAAAGTAACTGAATTAGATAAATGTTCAGTTAATCAGTATTTTAGTATTGTATTATTTGTTCAATTGATAAATTTTCAAAGCAAATCTAGTTTAAAAAGTTGGTGAAATCAATGGTGTACTACAGTTTTCGATATTAAAGAACTAATCCCGAAACCTATTGAGATGCCATCTTGAAGAGAATACTGTTAATCTCATATATCCGTTCCATTCGATCATTCATTCTCTCTCTTTTTATTCATTAATTTATGATAGTAGCATTTACTATGACCTATGAGATTGAGGCTTAGATGAATTGACAATAGCTATCAATACGTTTATTATAACGTTGGAGAATAGAAACAGAGCTGCATATGAGTGAACTGATAGTCAAACAGAGCTCTCTGTGAGAAGACATCATTGGGAAATAGACAAGATTTCCCTCTGCCTTTTAACATAACAATTTAGCTCTTTAACGTATTGCAACAGAATCGTGTTCTGTTCATGTCTACTTTGGTGAATACCCAAAGTCCATTATAGAGAATAGCATCAGTCGACCACAATAACCGGTAGAATATCAAGCTTACTGGCCACAAAGGTAAGTCTTCTTTGTTCATGGGAGTGTATTTTTCCTTGAAATTCTGGCTATCTAATTTATTTATAGACAGATCCCCACACCTGATAATCAGAGAACATCTGAAATTCATTTTCATGCGGCAAGAAAAACAATAATAGGTTGAATAACAGCGTCAAAAGGATTTATAAACGATACATGCAACAGGAGAAATTAAACACCAAATATATTATTTCCCTAGCGCTATTTTCCAATAAAATATTCTGTTTATCTTTAGACCTGATGAATTAAAAATAATATTAAAAAAATTGTTTTTTTATGGTGGTAGCACGAATGATCCACATTTTATCCTGTTCCTTAAATGATAATTTTACTTTTCGATATATCAGTGCAAAATAATTAAAAAACGGATGAACATGCGTGTTATCCATTAAAAGTCCTACAGACTTTAAACTAGAAATATTATAACAAATAGTGAAAAAAAAACAATACAAATTTATCAAAAACTATAAACTAAACATCATTTCTATTCACCAAAAAAGTCGAAAGTTAACTTATAGAGTATTTATTAAATAATAAGAATTACATAAAAATAAAATATACGGTTTTAATTTCTTTTAACATCTCTTTCATGAGGTGAACAGTGTTGATTTAAGGCAGAATCAAAGAGTAAAATGGATAGTTTTACCTGTGCGTATAGGGCAGAAAGACTTCTCTATTTTTCAGTTTTCTAATTGTGATTTTGTAGTTACAGTGCAACGTCCGTTCCGTAGAAAGTTAAAATTATGATCTTCAGAGTGACAATAACAAACATCGATAGCATAGTCCGTTTGAAACGACTGCGACTGGATGACTGTATAAAGGGAAGAGTACGAGAAGATCAAAGATATCTGAAGAAAATGTAGAACATGTGAGGAAGTTGTTATTAAAATAATAATTACTATTATTAATAACTTCAGAAATTTTGAAGTTATTAATAACTTCAAAATTTAAGTTATTGAAAAAAAAAAATTGAAGTTATATGGATGTCCATTTTATAAAATCTAGTAATCTTTAAATTAAAAAAAAACAATAAAAGGATCATTAATGAGCAGATCAACAATCAAGCGGATGTTCGTTTCAAGGACCTCAATTTATTGAAAAATAAAATTAAAGGATAAGTATAACCATTAATAACAAAAAAAACTGTAAGAAGGCCATATAAGGCATGAAGTCAAATATAAGGTGGGTCATTGACTAAACGCTACATTAACAGAAATTTAAAAGTACCAGTACAAAAAGTTTTGACAATGGAGTGGTTCCGATACTCTTTAACGTGTGATAAAAAAATAAAGCTAAGAAAGGTAAACAGTACTCAACATAGAAACTTTAGTTTCAGGAAGTCTTTACTGCCATTAGTTGTAAAAAATTGTTAGTAAGGCTAGATGTGAAGTAACAATGTTTTAATATCTTACTGTACGTCTTTATCGTTTACAGATGTTAACACGATTTGAACCCTACCGACTACACTGCGCGTGCCGACTTCGCATTGAATTTTTTTTGCAGCATGACGACTTTCTTAATCATATTGTATTTAATAGTAAGTAAACATTTCAAGTAAGTAGTAAAACTAACATACAATGTTCTTATCTGGTGGTCAGAAAATTCTCATACGAAAGGAACTCTCCAAGCTAAATGTTTTCTGTGTGATATACTGACGGTTAGTTTACGGGCCGTTCTTATTCTCTGAAGCAAGGGTAACAGAATTGCTTAATTAGATATGCTCTGTACAAGGCTTTTGTCTCAATTGCAGAATGCCTCCTGACTGGTGTAACTCTGTACGGAATCGATTGAATGACGTTTGCCCCCACCACTGGGAATTTGTCAACATCGATTCGATGACAGAGTTTATTTGGGTGACTTTTAGGTTCACCCGATCTGACCTACTGATTTTTTTCACGTAGGGTTTTATAAAAAACCATTGTACCTTCGCTACCTACTGTTCTATCCGATTTGTGACAAAGAACTTCAGTTCTATGTCACTTCCATTAATCAAGCCGGTTAAAATATGGAACTAACTCTCCGTTGTACCAGTAATATCACAGTCAACGAAAATGATGACAGAACTGATCTGTCAAGAAAGTCCTATTTTCATCTAAATATCAGAATTCTTGACCCTGATTAAGAGGACATAGATTAAATATTTTATTATATATAATTTCATTTTTGGAGTACAAAATCAGTCAGCACTGAACAAAAGTGAACATAAAATTTCATCAAACTAAACAAAAATATTTTACATATTTACAACAAAAGAACAGATTCGTACGATATTGAGTTTACATCTTAAAGATGTAAACTCAATATCGAATTAGCTCACTTACTCACGTCAAAATGAAAAAAAAAAATTGTTATCGATGAATTTAGTAAGGCTTAATGTATCATAAAAAAATATTAACAATTTAGATTGAATTTAGAACCTACTTTTTTGAAATTATTAAATATCAGAAGTAACAGACCTCCTTTTTGCTGAGTCTACTCTATTTATACACTTTATAATTCTTTGATTTTTAATGTATTATCTTATTACAAAATAAATTTTCACAAACTAATTATTAAAACTTATAACCTTGTTGATGCTTAGAACATTATAAATTTAATCAAAAAAGTATGTTTGTAAAAATAAAGTATATATGTGTAAAAGCATTTTAATTTTATATATTGTTTTATAATATGTTACAAAGTTAAATTAATACACAATAGTTTTAGAAATATAGCAATTTGTGTATATAAAATTGAAAAGAAATATTACTAACAAAAAGGAATAGTTAGTCGTGATGAGCGATGATAGAAAAGAGTGGGGTGGGTTAAATTAGATTGGAGCTCCAATAAAGCATGTCTTGCGGGGATTCTCAGTTCTGGATGTTGGCATTATTAAGTTGATAGAAGCAACGTACGTTGAAAAACTCACGCTTCTAAGCCTTTCATAATTTTATTTCTCTCTGTCATGTATTTATACGACCTTAAAATATCTTATTACTAAATAAAAGTTTTGTATTTATCGATTTTTATACTTTGTTATTAATTAAAGTTAATTATCCAATTAGTTTTAAATATCTACTATTTTAATTTAATTATTTTTTAGTGATTGAATCTTTCTAATTAATTTGATTTGAGCAACTTGACATCAAAAATATCTCATTGCTATTTAATTAATTGTTATTTATAACGCATGCAAACAAATGTTGTATATGGTTTTGTATTGTTTCAAGTGACGCTCTATATACAGTTAAATAAACACTCATTAAAATAATTTGTAATCTTTTCGTTACACTTTGTCTCTGTTGTCATCAAATAACTTAATTATGTAAAACAATCTGCGTGGTGGCAAGGTGACTGGACGGCTACCGTTGATAATAAACTCCGACAGATTAAAGATTCTGTGTTACCATGGGACTACTCATTCAGAAAAACTCGGCGTGAGGAAGTAGTCCTTTGTCGATTGCGGATAGGACACACGAGGATCACACACGATTACCTGATGACAAGAGGACAAGCACCCCTTTGCGCACAATGCAACTGCCCCATGACTGTGCACCATATACTCGTGGATTGCATATGTTATGCGGTGTTACGTCGTAAATTTAATCTACCCAGAAACATCCGTGGTGTCTTGTGCAATGATAATGAAATTTTAACCCGGATGTTTCTATTTCTGCGTAGTGCTGGGTTAATGCAAAAAATTTAATAGTGTTGCGTATATTTTTTAATGCTGGAAGAGTTTTTAATAACTTTTTTCTGAGTTTTTGATTTTTTTATCCGATTAGGAGCCTTTTACACGCCTTATCGGAATTTGTTAAATTTTATAAAGTTATTATTATTATTTTTTTTTTTTAAATATTTTAAAGACTGTCTGTGATATTAGTTGTAAGATTTTAGTAATGTTAGTTTTAAGCTTTATTTCAACTTTTTAATTTTCATTTTTAACCTAGTTTTAAGTTTTATATTAGATCTTTTATGGTTTTTATTTTTTTAGTCTTTTGTTATCCAAGAATGGGCCCTTTGGACTTTGTAAAATTCTATTTACTCTTGATCTTATATTAGTCTTTACCTGTGATATTAGTTGTAAGTTTTATTCATCTTTTAGAATAGTTTTAAAACCTTTAATTTTTTATATAAAAAAAAGGATGCGGGCGATGATAACGCACAAGCGTTTTTCGCCCTCAAAAAAAAAAAATGAAATAACTTGCAATTCTATCTTTAGTTGTCATCAAAAGACTAGAATGTATCTTAACACTCCACTATTTTTTGTAGTAATCTTGTATTTATACTAACAGAAAGCTGACTTTTCAAAATTTATTACTAGATACGTCAATGACAGTTAAAAAAAAGGAAATAATAGTTAAAAAAATATACTATAATAGGAACTAAACCCCTATTAATAGGTACTACAAAGTACCTATTAGTACTAGGAGATAGGGTTCTTCCCGAGCGATCCCACGCTTAGCAGCGCTCTGGGCGCTGCTAAGCCCGGCCAGCTGGAGCTGGAGCAGGAACGTAGCGTCCGCGTCCAGCGGCTCCCTCGGTGTAGATGTAGTTAATGACAATAGGAGTATCCGGTTTTATCTGATTCAACAATAAATGCATTATTATTTTTAATTTATTTTTTATATTTTTGTATATTTTATAATTTTTATTGGAATACTTATTATCATCATTTATTTTTTTGTTATTTTTAATGTTATCAATTATATTAACAGAATTATTAACTATGTTATCAATTTTGAATAAATTACTTTCCACATCGATAATAGTATTTTTTATTATTTCATTCTTATTTAAGGATGGAGAATTAAATTTAAATGCATTGTTAATAACGTTAATCTCTTTGTCGCTGAACTTGATGTCTGTAGTATTTACTATATCATCTCCGAATTTATGTTTATTATTAATTGTAATATTCGAGGTTATTACGTTATCATATTTTATTTGTTTATTTACTAAATTATTTATTGTATTGTTCAAGTAAATATACTTAATATTCATGAATTTATTTATTTATTTATTAATTTATTTATTTATGATAAAGTCAGTTATTTTAATTAATTCGTGAAAAACTACATTGCCTAATTTAGATTCGCATGTAATGTGAACAGCTCTATATTCAAATTATCTTTCTCGTTATATAACACCGTAATTTCATCTTTTAACCATTCTATTTTACATTTATTCCTAGTTATATTAGCGACTTTAGTATAACTTTTAATTTGTGATATTAATGTAATTAGGTATTATTTTGTAGTTTCTACATAAATTTTATATTTGCTATTGTTTTGAGTAATTTGAATTTTAAATTAAAAAATTTCATTGCTATTTTCTGTTTTTTATAGTTAGGTTCAATTTTCTTAACATCTGGCACCGTATTTATCTCTGTTTTATTTTATCTCTACTAGTATTACTGTTATTTTATTCCGTCTTTCCGAGGATTTTCCAAACAAAATAATAATTTTCATAATCTTAATCTTGTACTAAATAAAATAGTAGATTTCACAATGCCACTTTGTATACATCGAATATAAAAAAAGGGTTTTAAAGAAAAATTATGAAGTTATTATTTTAATCACATTTACTAATCACAAAGTTCAAGAAAATGCATCAAATTTCAAATAACCTTATTTAACTTCAAAACATTATTTTTTAAAAATAAAACGTCTACTTTTTACGTTAAATTAGTTTTGAAATAAAATCATAAACATGAACCGTGGTACTAAATTCTTAATGTGCTTTTATTCTACTGAAATTCTATTCCAATAAAACTACATTATTAACAAATTATTTACTACTTGGTGATTATATATTATATAAAGAGTAAAATATATTTTGTATTTTAAAATATATTAACAGTGTCCGGTCAAGGAAACTTCATGGAATCAACACATTTAAATATTTAACTAAAAATAAATATAATAATTTTATAACTAGTAAGAAATAAATAATTATTTAGTACTACGTTAAACCCAAGTGTAATTTTTTTTTTTTTTTTGTAGTTAGGAGCATCGATTACTGTGGTCATTAGCCTTTTTCATAAAAAGAAAAAGAAGTAAATTTCTTTCTCTCCCTAATAAAAACACTGCCGAAAAATACTACTCTTATCAAAACAGATCATCTAAAAAGTAGACTTATCAAAGTATGTTGAAACACCAAAGAAACACAAGATGATTGGTGTATATACAATTATAATAATGACTTTAATTTCTGATGCAATTATAAAAAAAAAATGTAAAAACTAAGAAGACCTTCTACATTAAATTACAAATTCAGGTTTTTATTCAATTGAAATCAAGTAATTTAAGGACACTAAATACATTTTTAAATTATAATAATTAGTATTTAGTGGCAAGGGCTCTTGCCACTTGAAAACCAAAAACCATTTCTTCAACTAACAAAATTTCAATGTCATGCAATAATTAAAGAATACATGCTTTCATTAAAATTTGTCAAATCCACATCAAAATTTTTTCTTAAATTCTATCTCCTATGTTCGCCCTTAGGCCATCCTTTCTTTCTGAAGGTCTCGTTGTCGAATTTCAAGGTGAGTGAGGATTCCTTTAAAATTATAGGAATCACGACGTAAAATATTTTGGGAAAACTTTACAGTAAATAAACTTTAAAGGATTCACATAAAAAATCTCAGTTTAGATAATCAAAATCTGAACATAATATAAAGTGAGGCTAAGAATTTACAGCTAATCTTTTTATATAACTTAAAATGATAGATATTTGTGAACACAATAACAATATAGATACTAATTGTAACCCTATACTGAAGTATGAATGCAATTTTACCATATGTGAGGGAGAGAGGTTACGCTAAAACTCTTGTTGGATATGATACATTTAAATGGTTTTTTGAATGTGTAGTGTGACTAAGTAGCTGTATTTTTTACCAATGAATCTTCGCTTTCAAAAAGGAGAGAATACTATTCCTAATAACAAATAAATTTCTTATACATATGTAATTTCAGTTCATTCATAAAGGTTTTTATCGACAGAAAAAAATATTCCTTTTTAATTTACTGTAGCTCATATAAAATGATAAATATGTTCCTGTATACGTCTTCAAAAATTATATCCAATAAACTGCTTTTCGCTAATAGGATAATCTAGCCTACATTATTTTTCCTCTTACAGAAGTACGATTCTCACTGATCTCTGTAGTGCCTTTCGGCCTACCGATCCTGTGCGGGTTAATAATTAAGGAATGGCCGGAAAGCTCCTGTAATTAACACTTTAAATCAGTGATTACTTTTGTTCTTAAGTTCATCGGAGTAGAATTTCGTCAGGCGTATTCCTTACACCAACAATAAATAATGCAATGTTATCAAAAGATAAACTTAAAAATTATCCAGAAAAGAGACCTCTTACATAGACCAATGTCCAATCTATTGGATTCCCAACGATCTGACCGTACATTCATTGACATTAAATGGCCGTTAAGACACATCCTTTCTCGATGTAGAAAGCATTGTTGAAATTACTAAATTGCATTCCCTTTCGAATTAACTTCTTCCGCAAGTTAAAAAAAAAAAATTAAAAACATTTTACTTCCACCGCAACCGTACAACAACTAAACACGAATATAGCAAAGTTATATGTTAGCTGTTATAAAAGAAATTAACCAGAAAAATAAGAAATAATTACATTTAATGTGAAGGGCAACATATTAATATCCCTGAAAACGAACGAAAGTGTTTGAATAATAGCACAATTAGTTAACTAATGTCACGTATAAGATAAATCTTATAAATACTTGTCATTCCAATAAAGACCTTTTTTCAATAATTACCTTTTGTTTAAATAGCCTCTCCTGAGCTTTTATTTTAAAAATATTGTAAAACCATTAGTGAAAAAAATTCTGACAAAGTTGCTGTTATACGTTCCTGGAGATGTTTATTTATTTATATATATTGGAAAAATAATATACATGGAAAAATAGTAAAAAATTTAAAAAAGTTTATTTTTGTGGGTGGGGGTGAATTATGATTAAAAAAATTTAAAAACATCGATTTTTTTATCAATTCCCTTATCCCTAATATTGCCCAGAAAGTATTTTTTTTTGTTCACTTCCACTATTACTAGGCCCAAAAAGACATAAAATTCGGTTATAAAACATGCAATAAATAAACAGATAGCTTACTTCGATTTTTGTAAAAGAGGAAGAATTTGGGGACAAATTATTTTTTAATTTGGTAAGTTCCAAGCTTGCACGAATAAACTGAGCTTAATATTAATATAAAATTTGCAAAATTCTGAGAAAATTTTAACCCCAAGATACTATCTATCTGCCTGGAGATATTAACCCAATACCACCAAATTGCCCCGTATAACAATCTTTGTGCCAAATTTCATCAAAATCGGTTTTCAAGTCAATCGTTATTAAACTTTAAACATTAACACACGTACAATGAAAATAAAATCTTGTGCTGGAAAAGGTCGAGATTGCATTACTACCAAACCTGAAACCATTTACACCTATCTAACAAGATAACAATAATATCCTTTGTACTTTGATTTATGTACATTTAATCTATTACCATTTTCATATTTTATTACTTATAATTCATTATTTCGTAATATAGTAATAGTATTAAATATTCAATAAATAAAAATTGCAATAACAACAATTATAAGGTAAAAAAAATCTTTTACTTGAATGTATATTATACCCGCAATCACACTAAATTATATTTATGATATGATTTATTTTGTACAATACAGGGTTATCATAAAAGAATGGTGCGGTTTTGAACATGGTTTAAATTAAAACAGAATTACTTACAGTTTATGTTTTTTATTTTTAAAATTTGTCGTCTCAAACATTTTTTTACATAATTAATAAATTTCAATATGTGCGCCTTCAGTCGCTCGACAAATGTCCAAACGATACTCAACTTCTCTCCAAACATTAGTTAACATTTCTTCGTTAATGGTTGTCATTGCTTCATTAATCCTGTTTTTTAAGCGGTTAGGTCGCGAATTTTTTGTGTATAAACAACGCTTTTGATGTACCCTCACAAGAAAAAATCGCAAGGTGTCAGGTCTGGACTCCTTGGAGGCCAAAGTATGGGTCCTTGCCGGCCTATCCATCGATCTCCAAATTTTTCGTTCAAAGCGCTTGTGACCAATGCATTGAAGTGCGGGGGAGCACCATATTGTTGGAAATGAAGTCGATGAATGTTTTCGAGTTCATCCAGCTGAGGAAAGCATAAATCGGTTAACATGTCAAGATACACAAGAAAGGCCCTATTACACGATTTTTCATCACACCACACTAAACAATAACTTTAGGCGAACCGCGTTGTTTCTCAATAATTGCGTGTGGGTTTTCAGAGCCCCATATTCGTGAATTGTGTCTTAACACATCCATTCACATGGAATGTAGCTTCGTCTGTAAAAATTATATCATCTAAAAACTATTCGTTTTCACTTATTCTGTCCATTATTTCAACAGCGAAATTGTAACGTTTTACACCATCGTCGGGTTTCAATTCCTGCAGTATCTGGATTTTATAAGCGTGTAATTTCAGTTTTTTATGTAAAACTTTGTGAACTGTTGATTTTGGAATACCTAATTTGACGCTTTGACGGGGGATGGACTTGCCAGGACTTCTAATTGCCGATTGTCTAATTAGTTCAACATTTTCGTCTGGGGTACACTTGGTCTGCCAGTTGATTTCTGTTTCTTAACCGATCCAGTTTCTTCGAATTGTTTGAACCAACATGTTATATTATTTTTGTGTGGTGAATCTCTTCCGAATTCACGTCGAAACGCACGTTGAACTAAAATTACGGATTTTAATTCAGCCATCAATAAAACACACTTTGCTTTGTCTTTATCCGAGAACTTAGTAACTCACTAAACTCACCGCAACAACAATACAAGAACTGACGTTGTGGTTAAAACTGCTGATAAACAAACTTTTGGGTTGGAAGCTTTCAGGGATACCAATATAACATCTAGAAATTTCCCTAAAATCTTCCTATGAATTACTGAAACTGCACCATTCATTTATGATAATCCTGTATTTCAAATTTTTTAAATTTATTTTCGATTTTTTTTTTTGTTCGATTATTTTCATTGTTAATTGCATTATTATTATCATTATTATTAACACTTGCTTTAAATTTGCATTATATGTCCAGTTCCTGTGAAATTTCTCCATGTTTTCAGTCTAAATCGGTACAGTCACTTTCACTACCATTGTCTGGATGTATGATAAATTTATCCACCCTTTCCTCGATTAGCAGTTCCATTTTCTTATACTAAATTTTAGCTATTTTTTACATATCATATTGAGGTTTCCAGTAATTCTTATTCATTACGTTCATTTCTTCCTCTGCTAATTTCTTAATATCTGAATTAAAAATGTGTTATATTACAACATATTTTTTCATATATTTTGATCGGATTTAAATCGGGATGGTAAGGTGAAATTCGCAGAGCCTGATACCCGTGTTTTTTTAATAGTTTAAGAAAATAATTAATTTTTGAATTTTTATGTGATTTAATTATGTCATACAATTCATTATTTGAAGGAATAGCTTCAAGAAGTGGATGCTTATATAGAAGTGAATTGTGGTATGACGCATTATCGATAACAACCACTGACACTTCATGACAATGTTGCTGTTGACGTTGTCGTGACGCTTTTTGAACTCGTTTTCCAAATTAACATCTCTTTCAGAATGAACCTCATTTCCCCTTTAGCGTAGATTACTTCTAATCGATCACCTTTATAAATCAGTACTTTTTCTCTTACACCGCTTTCATCCGACCTAGATTTTTTCGTCGAATGGGACGTTAAATAAACGATTCGTCTAAATGAACAATGAAGCGTTTTCTTTTCTGGAATCGGTAATTTCTCTTAAATATTCTATACTCTTCCACCGCATGTGTTCTTTCACAATCAAAACTTTCTTATTATCAGTTTTACATTATTTACCCTAACTGTTCCAGAATAGATGCTAGGGTATAGTTTTAGAACTTTTAAATTGAATAATCTTTTGAAGTTCTTCACCTAAATTATGTAAGGTGGGCAGTTCATTATGTTTTGCGTGACACTCATTAATTGTACTTTTAACCACGCCTTGATCGAAATTGTCTAAACTACTAACTGGTTTCGAATATTGTTTACCCTTTTTTGGTGTCATGAATAACCACAACTGCAAATTAGATGTGAGAAGATCCTGGTTTTGTTTTCGGAGTTTTTTTAATTTTAATTGATTTTGAAATCCCATAAGCTGCAGCTTATGATTCTTTCTTCACATTTTTGAACGCGAATTATTATTTTTGAATTCTTAGTTTTGAACGCATCAATGTTTGTTACATTCTAATTCTCCTTACTTTATAGCTTCTTTCTTCATAAAATCGTATACATTATTAATTATTTCACGTACTTGACTACGGAGCTTTTTATGCTTAGGTATGGATTCATATTCTGCAATAGCAATAAAAAATTCACTAAAATAAACAAAAAAAAAAAAAACCATACGAATTCATCTATATACACAAAACATTAACTAACACCACACATTACAGAAGAAATAACTACACCACATTTACTGGGACCGCCAGAAATTGAACAAAATCAGTTGATTGAAAATCAAAAGAAAACATTAGCATCGAATTGTATTAATTTTATTATTAATCATAGCCCGTTGGAATTGAATTGTGTTAGTTAACAATGCGAAAAAATTGTAGAGCTTGGCCTAACTTGATCTATTGGTGTACGCGTCTTCCCAAATCAGCTGATTTGGAAGTTGAGAGTTTCAGCGTTCAAGTCCTAGCATAGATCGTGGATACCGGTGTTCTTTGGTGGTTAGGTTTCAACTAACCACACATCTTAGGAATAGTCGAACTGAGACTGTACAAGAATACACTTCATTTACACTCGTACATATCATCCTAATTCATCCTCTGAAGTATTATCTGAAAGGTAATTACCGGAAGCTAAACAGGAAAAAGAAAGAAGAAAGAGCATGGCCTATTATTTGATATGTTTGTTACTATAAATATCATCTACAATACATCAACTAGTTCATAACTCAAACGAAATATTTTGATAAACAATATTCTTATTAAGTGATAATTCATTTTATGACTCATTTGATGGTGAGAGTATAATAATAATCATCGATTAATACAAATATAAAATATTCGTTTTTGAACTGTATAAAGTAAGAAACATTTATTAGTACGCTAAATATGTTTAAAGAAATTATTTGAAATTAAACAGTATTATAATAGATTTTAATTGTGAATTGAATTTTTGCTACTTAAGAAAACGGTTACCCACTGTGTAATGCAGAATACTCAGTTTCTAAATGTGCCTAATATTACAAGTAAAGTAATATAATGTTCTGCAGAGCAACTGTGTGCCTCCTGCAAGCAAGCTTTTATTTTCTTCGTACGCACTGAGGTTTAAAATCACTTATTTTATAGCTGCTATAATGGATCTGGCTGAGAAATTTGAAATTATTTTTGACAATCATAACTTAGTGTCGCACTTTGTTATTTTTTTTTTTAAAATCACTACGGTTTCGAATATAAAATATATTCTATAACTTGTTTACAGAAAGTATAATCTTTCAGGTAGAATATATTTAATAAAAATATTAATTTTTCATTGTACTTAAAAACTTCCATGAAAATGAAATAATTATAATAAGTCAAAATTTTAATGAAATTTAAAATCAGTGATATATTAAAATATTAATATAAATAAATTATATAAGATATGTTCTTAAACATCTGCATCGTCATTTTAATTATTAAAAAAATTGGTAGCATTTTTACACACTAGTTTTTTTGTTCATTTTTTCTTCAGTGAGAAAAAGCTTTGGCCACTGGCAATTTATCCTTGTTTCATATCTTTCAACTTCTAGGTCACTGCTCCGTAAGAAGTTCAAGACGTTGTAGAATCATCAGATTGTAAGGTGATGCAGTTTACTATCTAACCCAAGATTCTTTTTTAACTTTTTTTAGTTAAAAAAAAAAAAAACAACTAAGAATCTGTCTTTCATAACTAAGTAACAGGTGCTTCATTAATAATAAAATGTGATGACTTGATAAATTTAATCAAGACAGCTTTTTGTGGTGTTTTAAAATAATTTTGTTAAATAACATAAATAATTTAATTTTGAAATCTCATTGTGTTCGTGAATGCGTAATATATTATATAAATCAAAGTAATACGCAAATATACATTTTTGAGACTGTTTTTGTTTTTAAATATTTAATAATGAAGATTCTTTACAGTTATATAATAATGAAGAATATCCATTTACATAACATTTACACATCTCGAGGGGGACCTTTTTAAAATTATTTTAAGGGGTGGAATCAACCCTCTCCTCTACATCTACCCCAAATAAAAATTTTTAAATGGAGTGGTAACAATTAATTTCATTAACTGACAGCCCGAAAAAATAATGAATTTTGGTGAAAAGAAAATTAAAATCCGCCCACCCTACCGCTCGATAAGTGCGAAAAACTATTTGGGGTAGTAAATTTTTAAATTTCATTTCATCATAATCTGTAGATTAAAACTGTGAAAGTTATATTTAAATTAGCTACACAAAATTCCCCCCTTAAATGTTTTTTAAATTTTCAAGGATTGAAAACTTTTTTTTTTAATGATAAGATGTAACTTGTGAACGTCATTGGAAGGCCCTTTAAATGACAAGTAATTTGATACAAATAAAATAAAAATTGGTTTACTGCTATTGGAGTTATTATTAAAAATGCGGTTTTTTTAGGTTATGTTGGGATACAGTATTACTGTCCCAAAACATTAGGTCTGAAATCACCCGTTCCTGTTAAAGATATGGGTTTTAGGTTTCTCGACAGTTGAAAAAACGTAACAATAAACACAAGTCTCCACGCTTTACAAGAGAGATACATAGCCTCTTTATTGCAATCCTTACGCTAGTGACCAGCTTTCCATCTATAACTAAAGCATTGTTCCCTCCTATCCGGCCCGCTGCGGGACGTTGCCCTACTTTCCAGCACCGAAAACAGCGTTCTTCTTGCGACTGCCATGTCACTCGACAGGCCACCGCCCAATACGGATAAGACCTTCCGTCAACAACATACCCACCAAGATGGGTGGCACAGTGACCGTCGCCACCTGCGTAGTCCCATTCGCCGGACGTATGGAGAGCACGTCGACGGTCACAGACCCCCAAGCGAATCGGCACAGATCACGTATCAGTTCCTCCTCTGCCGTGAAGATTTCAATATTTTTAACCAGTAGGTGAACCCGCCAGTCGATACCGTGGTGCCATCCACCTTCTCCAATGTCGCTCGTTGAAGCTTGGCTACAGTGCCTTCTACTTCACGCACTCTGATGAGAAGATCCTCTCCCTGAACCTTGCGAGCAGAGAGGATCCCTGCCTCCCCCGCCGATACATTCTTATTGATCGTCTGGGGGAGAGCTGCTTAAGTCTTTCCGTCCGCCCGCAACACAATCGTGGCCGTGGACGGCCCTGCTGGTTTGCTTGTCGGGGAACGACTACCCGTAGCTCCATCTACAAACGGCTACTCGAGATGAATAAGGAGCGTACTTCCACATCTCTTCCCAGCATGTTCTACCAGACGGCGCAGGATCTGCTTCACCCGCCTGCAGGTCCACAAAAGCAAACCGAAGAATCTTGTTCCACTATCCGTGAATGGCTGCAGCAAGGCTGGAGATCACCTCAACCTCACCTCCAGATGTATCAATAACAATAACATACACCATACATTTCTTTCTTTTTCCTGTTTAGCCTCCGGTAACTACCGTTTAGATAATACTTCAGAGATGAATGAGGATGATATGTATGAGTGTAAATGAAGTGTAGTCTTGTACATTCTCAGTTCGACCATTCCTGAGATGAGTGGTTAATTAAAACCCAACCACCAAAGAACATCGGTATCCACGATCTAATATTCAAATCCGTGTAAAAATAACTGGCTTTACTAGGACTTGAACGCCGGAACTCTAGACTTCGAAATCAGCTAATTTGGGAAGACGTGTTCACCACTAGACCAACCCGGTGGGTTAACATATCCCATACCACCAGCATCCAAGTTCACACCAGTAAGATCAGCAGTACTAGTCTTCCCAATGTGTATTTGACCCTTCTGCAGCTTGCCAGAACAAACCAGGCGCTCCATCCAAGGCACCTGTTGTCCTAGGAAGCGACTCGGTTTCTGCCGCCAGGTCTAGACCACTTACACACTCCACCAATTCATTTCGATCGGTACCCACGCCGATCTCAAGCGCTTGTCGGAGATCAAAACTTTGATCTCCGACAACCATTGTATCCCTGGGCCGAAGCCACTCTTCGTCGTCTGAGTAGCCATGGTCCGAAGAATCACATATGTGGGCGTAGCAACATTCACTGTCTTAGACACCGTGTCGTACTAAACACTGATTATTTCGCGACCCCTTGGAGCCTCTTGGAGCACGTCTTAATCTCCACATTAGTGTTAGGATTTCTCCAGACTAGGGATTTCAAGCTTCTAATACAATCAAACAAGTCGAGTATATAAAAAAAATGAAATAAAATCCACCCAACTAAGAGGCCCTACATCCTCGTCTGCATCGTCACCCTATGTAAAACAATTTGTTTTACATATTCCAAACGTGGCCTGCCTACACAATTTTTTCCTTCTACTTGTCCTTCCAATATCAAAGCGACTATTCCAGGATGCCTTAGTATGTGGCCTATATATTTTTACTATATTTTTCCAAATGATTGTTTCTTCATCTATTTGCCGCAATACCTCTTCATTTGTCACTTTATCCACCCATCTGATTTTTAACATTCTCCTATAGCACCACATTTCAAAAGCTTCTAATCTTTTCTTCTCGGATACTCCGATCGTCCAAGTTTCACTTCCATATAAAGCGACACTCCAAACATACACTTTCAAAAATCTTTTCCTGACATTTAAATTAATTTTTGATGTAAACAAATTTTATTTCTTAGTGAAGGCTTGTTTAGCTTGTGCTATTTGGCATTTTATATCGCTCCTGCTTCATCCATCTTTAGTAATTCTACTTCCCAAATAACAATATTCTTCTACCTCCATAATCTTTTCTCCTCCTATTTTCACATTCAGTGGTCCATCTGTGTTATTTCTACTACATTTCATTACTTTTGTTTTGTTCTTGTTTATTTTCATGCGATAGTTCTTGCGTAGGACTTCATCTATGCCGTTCATTGTTTCTTCTAAATCCTTTTTACTCTCGGCTAGAATTACTATATCATCAGCAAATCGTAGCATCTTTATCTTTTCACCTTGTACTGTTACTCCGAATCTAAATTGTTCTTTAACATCATTAACTGCTAGTTCCATGTAAAGATTAAAATGTAACGAAGATAGGGAACATCCTTGTCGGACTCCCTTTCTTATACGGCTTCTTTCTTATGTTCTTCAATTATTACTGTTGCTGTTTGGTTCCTGTACATGTTAGCAATTGTTCTTCTATCTCTGTATTTTAACCCTAATTTTTTAAATGCTGAACATTTTATTCCAGTCTACGTTATCGAATGCCTTTTCTAGGTCTATAAACGCCAAGTATGTTGGTTTGTTTTTCTTTAATTTTCCTTCTACTATTAATCTGAGGCCTAAAATTGCTTCCCTTGTCCCTATACTTTTCCTGAAACCAAATTGGTCTTCTCCTAACACTTCTTCCACTCTCCTCTCAATTCTTCTGTATAGAATTCTAGTTAAGATTTTTGACTAGTTAAACTAAACTAGTTAAACTAAAGATCATGACTATTTAAACTAATTGTGCTGTATTCTTCACATTTATCTGCCCCTGCTTTCTTTGGTATCATGACTATAACACTTTTTTTGAAGTCTGATGGAAATTCCCCTTTTTCATAAATATTACACACCAGTTTGTATAATCTATCAATCGCTTCCTCACCTGTACTGCGCAGTAATTCTACAGGTATTCCGTCTATTCCAGGAGCCTTTCTGCCATTTAAATCTTTTAATGCTCTCTTAAATTCAGATCTCAGTATTGTTTCTCCCATTTCATCCTCCTCAACTTCCTCTTCTTCCTCTATAACACCATTTTCTAATTCATTTCCTCCGTATAACTCATATATTCCACCCATCTATCGACTTAACCTTTCGTATTATCTATTGGTGTACCATCTTTGTTTAACACATTATTAGATTTTAATTTATGTACCCCAAAATTTTCCTTAACTTTCCTGTATCCTCCGTCTATTTTACCAATGTTCATTTCTCTTTCCACTTCTGAACACTTTTTTTTAATCCACTCTTCTTTCGCCAATTTGCACTTCCTGTTTATAGCATTTCTTAATTGCCGATAGTTCCTTTTACTTTCTTCATCCCTAGCATTATTATATTTTCTACGTTCATCTATCAGCTGCAATATATCGTCTGAAACCCTTTATATTAAGCTCAGTAAATATGTGTATGCTTATCTTACCAATTAGAAAAAAATGACCCAAAAATCCTTATATTCCGAAAAATCTATGTTTTTATTTATTACATATTTTTTAACAGAATTTTGGTTGTGTTTTTCTAGACATAGTAATAGTGCAAGTGACCACAAAAAAATTCTTTAGAGGCAACATTGAGGGTAGGAGAGCCGATTAAAGATTAAAAATATAATTTTTTGGGCTTTTTTATAACAATCTTTGGTTTGGTTATTTTTTAATTTGGTTTGCTTGGCATTTCTCCCGCCACCACCATATTCGGTCGCCCTAAAGCATAAGACCGAATGTCTGTGCCACAAACGGCTACTGAGTCTCGAAACAGTTTAGCGACCAGTATCCTAAATAGATCCTAGAGCTTACCTAACAGCGTGAGCGGACTAAGCGTGGTGCCATACACCACCGGCTTACGTGTCCCGACTGCTCACTTGTTATATATAACTAAAATAGTTGGGCGCACCCTGTCAACTACTAAAAATATATATGACTTGAATAAATAAATTTATATCGTCAAGACAGCAATTCACTGCCACTGCCACACCTAGGTCGCTGAATGCCAGCAACCTGTCCCATCATTTTAAAGCGCTTGGAGCTTTAGTTGGCTGGTGGCCAGCCGTAATTCTCGGGTAGCTTCCCAGAGCAGCGAGGTAGAAGTTTTTCCCTTAGATAAACTACTCATGCCGGTTGAACAAAGCAACGGCATGAAGGGAGGCCCACACGGTCCGACAGTGCGACTCTCGCCATATTGACTCGCCGCTTCTGAGTGCCCAATTTTCCTTTTGACCTCTAAGTTCCAGGGTGGCCTATGTTCTAGCCACCCTCCAAGAGCTGGGCAGTCGAACATGTGTTCGTTCTACTGGACCTACCCACAGATGCCCAGTTCATCAGCTGCCAGGTGGAACCGACACAAATATTGGTTTAAATTCACGTGTTTGGAGAGCACTTGGGCTCCCGCTGCCCTTAAAAACGAATTAAAGGCGTACCATCCCCCAAGTCCTATATAAATCTATACAAGGATCTACCCTTAGTCGTGGCGTGCCGTTTTTGCTGCCATGCATCCATCGCGAAGCTGTAAAGCTTCTCCGCAGGTGGAGATGGGCAGTTGTTCGAAATTTAGAACCGATGCATTGCGATCGCCATTCCGCTCCGGTACTGGCCCGGCTCGAAATCGCATCCCAGATGCCTCACTCAACTTCTCTACCTCTTCGCAACTTCCTCATGGCTGCCCGAACTTTCACCACTAAATCGATTGGGAGAGCCTTTCCCAATACGGTGGTCGCCTCTTAGAAGTTTGACTTTCTTGTTTAAATTCTTGGTTTATTTAAACTTTTAATGTTTGTTAAAAGTTTAAGTAATGAACTTATAATAATGCAGCGATGTAATTTTATCGTAATTCATCCTGCACCTCCAAAAGATAAACCTTAGGTAACTTATTCATTTCATTATTATTCCACCACATAATAATGTATAACCAATGTCAGGAAAGTATTACAAATTTTATCTAAGCTTTTATTTTACCTTTTTCACATTATATACGTCACAAAAACCTAGAACATTGTTAAGCAACAAATTGGTGAAGGCCTTAAGCCCTTTAATGTAAAAATAATGATTTCTATACACTTCTATTTAGTAGAACAAATTTTTATATGTTTCTATTTAATTACAATATTTACAACACACTCTATATCAGAAAATGGAAGCAAATAATGTGTGTTGGAAAATATTCTACAGGTTAAGAATATGAATAATTTTGTTGGTATATTTTCAAACCGCAAAATTTTCTAAACTGTTTTTCATTAATATGACGTAGAACTCTTTACCTCAACCCTTAGAGTGGCAGGACAATGTGAAAAACATGAAAACCTTGAAAATGATTCATGCTCATGAAAATCCCTGTAACTGCTTCTGATTTACAGAATACCACCGTTCTTTATTTTATCACACGGTATTTACTGAATAGTTAAACTTGTTACGTAATTGTACCTTGAATTTTGAAAATTAAAATTCCGATCATTACTAGGAATCGAACTAGTCATCTAAGTTTACCAATTTCTTACACTACTTACTGTAGCCTCGAGACAATTATTAGAAAACTTGTGAATCCTTCTTCGTAGTTATTCATAATAAATATTTTATTTGCTTCTATAAAACGTTGTGGACATAATTAAATAAAGATCGACTCACTCATTTTAGTTTTATTGTTTGTTTTGATGTAATTTTATTAACTTGGATTCTGAATTGCTTTTCTTAATGTAAGTTATTGCTAGAATTAATTCGTTTTATTTTCTTCGTATTATTCGTTTATTTTTTTAGTAAGCTTTCAAAATTGCAATTAAACGTGTAGAATGTTAATAAAGTAATGTATCCCTTAAATAATTTCTCAGCAGTTAAACAGAAAAAAATGAAATGCTCTTAAATAGAAAAAAATTATTTTTTTGATACAGATCATCATACCCCAACCACCCGGAAGCCCCCAGGGGCGGGCAATTAAAATATATTAAATCTAAAGCTTTACCCTTTTAACTAGAAATGTTTTAAGTCAAAATGTTTGTTTGTCAATGACCTTTAAGGCGAGTGTCACTACCTTAACCTTTTCACATAAAACGTTTGAGTACATTCTCATGGGGTCTCTCTTTGTCCTAAGTCTCGTACCAAAAATTAGATCGTTTCAAAGTAGGGGAATTTGCTAAATTAAATTTTTATAATTATTGTCTCATCTCTAACTTTGATGAAATTTTAAATATGCTTATTTACGAGATAAAGTTTTCGTTACAAGTTAAATTATACATTGAAAATGACTATCACTTGAATCATGTACCTCATAAATTACTCAGTTCCGTCCCCTAAATTTCGTTATTACGCATTCTTAACCTTATTTTACCGTTATTTAACCATTATGTTAACAAGTTTGGCATTAAAAATTAACATAACACCTTTGTATTAGATAATCTCACATTACGGTCAACATCTGTTGACCAACCATAGGTTGACAAACCATACCTACCAATGACTAAACTTATTGCAGCTCATTTTACTATTATTTACTTTTACACATTCACATTATTGCACATTTTACTTACTTTTTCAGTTCATATATCATATATATATATATATATATATATATATATATATATATAGGTTCGATTTCCAGTAAAGATCTGATATATTTTCACCTAACTACTAAATGCCTCATCATACTAAATGCCTTAATGCACCTCATCCTCTGCGTACCATTTTCATGGTATTAATAGTAAAATAATGTATATTCAATGATTATCAATAAGGAAGCTCTAAGAACTATGATTTCTGTTGGAGGGGGATTTTCTCTTCCAAAAAAGTGGTTTCAGAACATTAACACATATTAGCCAGGCCTTAATATATTTTTAAATTTTAGGTAAGGTTTTTATTTTTTTTTCGAAATTAACTTTTACCCTAACCCAACGAGTTTGTCTAGTGGTGAACTCGTCATCGCAAATCAGCTGATTTCGAAGTCGAAAATTCTAGGGTTCAAATGCTAGTAAGGTCAGTTACCTTTATACGGATTTGAATACTAGATCGTGGATACCGGTGTTCTTTGGGGGTTGGGTTTCAATTAACCTCACATCTCAGGAATGGTCGACCTGAGACTGTACAAGACTACTTCATTTACATTCATACATATCATCTCTGAAGTAATACCTTACAGTGGTTCCGGAGGATAAACAGAAAAATAAAAAAAACATTATCTTTCACCCAGTGCCAATTGCAGGAAGTAGACAAAGGATTTGGTAGTTAATTCTTTCAATTATTGTTGCTTTTTTTTTAAATCTCTAATTAAGTATTAGATCTTTTATATATTTATTGATGTAATTTATTAATGTGGTATCTATTACTTTGTTTTTTCTCTACTAATTTCAAGCTAATTTTATATAATTTTAATGATAAATACAATTTTTTTTTTAATCTATCTGTTCAGTGAATAATCTTTTTTTTTATTAAAAACTCGAGTTAGTTAGCTATCATGATTATTTCTAAGAAACTACACATTTTTCAACTTTTAAAATTACTTTTCACTGTATGTATATAATTATATGAATATTGAGCTTCTTTCAAGGATTATAACTTTACCAAATTAATAACTTTCAAAGAAATCTCAACTTCCAGTTTAGAAAAAAATGGCAAACTATTTATAATTTATTTCATAAAAATGTTTTCAGGCATTCTAAAATTACAGTAATGAAAAAACTTAAAAATTGATCATAGTTTTACATAAATTTTTGTTAAAGAAAATTATAAATGTTCATACCAGTAGATTATTAATTTGAGAGATTTTATTTCTTCTCTTTTTTAAAAGCGGAAAATTAATTTCCATAAAGGGATGTTGAAAAACGTTATGAACATATCTGTCTGGTTTATTTTTAAATAATATATAATAATTTATGATTACTTTGGAACTAAAAAAATGTTTTTCGAAAATTTAAAACATAATTTGTTTTTTTTTTTAAGGAATATGATTGATTTTTATCTGAAATATTACTAATTAAATTTAAGAAAGCGTAAAAACGTAGTTCAACCTGAAGTGTCTGAAACACTGTTGACGCTGTTAATATTACAGGGAAGGGGATAATTGCCACGAAAGGACTTTGTCAGAACTGCAATTTATCCTTTTTTACTCATCAACTAAGCTTTCTGAACTTTGTTAAACGGCAATATATGTAGGTTTTTGTTTGTTTTTTTTTTTTGGACAGGCCCAGATATGTTTGCGTGTACGTTTAGTGCAGCATATTTATCTTTATTTGTTGTTGGCCTGTATGTGTGTTTTTTTGTAAATTGATGTTTATTACATTTTAAACATCTTCGTTTAAACTCTAACCGGTACTTCGGTAATTTTGAGAACTATGAATTTCTTTTCTATATAAATTTAAACGCGAAAAAGTTCCTTTCAGGTTTCCGTATTTATTTCTTAAAAGATAAGAGGAGTAATAATCTGTGAACTAAAAATTACTTGTGTAGATATTTATAGGGTAATCATATGCAATCAGAAATAATTTTTATATTCACAGTAAATTTGTTACGTTATTTCTTTGTATTCGTTTCTAATTTTTATGAATACTGATTGTACGGATAATAAAGTAAGTTAAGATAAAATTTACTGCTACTTAGCTAATATATATATTTTTTAGATTTAATTTTCTAATTACGCAGATTTTTCGTTTTTCCATTGTAGTTATCTTTAAAAAAAATATATATATATTTTTTATTACTTCTTTTATCTCTAATAAAAAAAATCTTTCTTTTATACAATTGAAATTTTGTATTCTTTCGTGCTGTCTTATTCAGAAGAAATATCATGTTAGGTTGCCGACTCTAAAAAAGAAATATATAAAACATATTGTTTAAAAATAAGTAATAATTTTTATAGATACTCGTATGTTTATTTATTTATCCTCCCTTTATTATAAAATGGTAAGAGAAATACTAAAAACATGAAAATTGCAATCACTCAGTAACTTACTGATTTAATGGGACTGAGTTACCCACATATGCAATAAATATAAGTATTGATTTTAATTTTTAACAATACCATTTTCCTTCCAGAAAAATTAGATTTATAATTTTCACTTTTTTGCCCCACTGTAGCGAGTTTGAACCTCGAAGCGGCCAGGGGGCTGAACCCTGTATTTGTTATTAATATATATACAGACTGATTCACCAAGAATTTAACAATCTTTCAGGACATATTCTATTGGTAAAAATATTCAATTCCTTTCTTAGTTAGGTATTTTCAGTCTTGCTTAAGACTCGGTGAGCTGTGTGAGATTTTTTTTCAGTTCATTAATTAGTAGTACACCAAATGAGAATGTCACTCGTGACATTCTGGCCGAGGCGGACTGGAATATGTCAAAAGCCGAGGTTTCGAAGATGACCTCCGATAAAGCCCGTAAGAGCTCGGAACGGAGGTTGGGGCGGAGGTTGTCTTCCCCTACGGGGTCAGGATGGTGAAAATAAAGAAGGTAGTTCATATTAATATGGTTTGGATTACGCTTCGTTAGCGAGTGCCGGCTGATGAAAAATTTTACCCTGATATCTACAAATTCGGTAAAGTTAAGTCAGATTTTAACTCTTGGTGCCCAAATTAAGGGATAAATTTAGTGGTTTTATTTGAAATCCGATCTGAAAAATTGTAAAAATTAATTTAAATTTAAAAAATGTGTACAAAAAATTTAGATACCATTAATTTTTAGATAGATTTAAATTTATCCACTTAATTGTTCTATTGATGTCTTATTTTATTTCTTTTTTCATCGTCTTATAAATTTATATTGTTTCTTTTTCTAAAATATTTAATTCTTTAGGTTTGTAATTGAAAATTTTGTTTCTTTTAATTCTTAGTTAAAATCTGTAACTTTTTATACATTTTGTTTTCAATTAACTTCGAAATTATTGTTCATACCATTATACTCTGAATCAAATACTCTACAAGGTTTTTATAAATCTTTTGTGTTATTATTACCCATTTAACAAAGTTATTTTACTGCAAAAATAAAATAATGTGTTTTTCGACCCGTCTTTTTTTTTTTACCCCAGTTTAGACACCATTTTTTTAGTTTTCAGATTAGATTTCATATAAAACCACTAATTTGGGTGTAAAGAATTAAAAGTCTGGCTTAATTTTACTGAAGGCGCAGAAATCAGGGGAAAATCTTTCGTATAAATCGTTAGCCGACACTTACTAATAAAGCGTTCCGAACTTATTTTTTTATGAACTTTCTTTATTATTTTCACCGGTAGAATATGTCCTGAAAATATATTACATTCTTCGTGGATCGTCCTGAATAATAATGAAAAATGTGATTTTTAATGTTATTTTTCTTCATTTAATAATGCTTTTTATAAGGTATTTTGATAATCATTTCTCCCCCACTTATTTTGCTAAAACATAATCAATTATTCTGATTATAAAATTAGCTATATTATTTTCTCATTGCTTCTTGGAATATAATTTTTTTTGGCATGGGTGTTAATACTGTACACTTTATTAAACGTAGTGCATTTAGAACTATAAAAGTTATAAATCCGTTTGCTATTTCATTTAAGGATATTCACCTAATAGCTTGTAAATTTATTTATTGTTTAATACTTTCAATAATATTATAATTCCCTATTTCAGGAATATATGTTTATACATATATTCTGAAAACTTTTCGAAACCTTCAAAACGAATTTATTTGCGAGAAAAGTAAAAAAAGGAAAAAGTACGTTTTTTTTTTATTATTTATATATATATTTTAAAATTATTTTGAATAATATTATATTCATAAAAATAAATAAAACAGTACATGATATTAACAGGAACAGGTATATTGATATCGTTTAAAATATTTATTGTTAAAATATAATTAAAAAAATAAAGAAAAAAAGAAAATGTAATTTTCAAACCTCATCAGTTTTTTTTTTGAATGAACCAAAAATAACTTCATTATTTTTGTATTGCGTGTATTTAGATGGTAGGATGATATAAAATCTTTTTTATTCTTCGTTTTTTTTTTTTGTATTGAAAATACAGTATGACATGTTAAACATTCATTTATAGTTGATTATTTCGTGTAATAAATGGAGTGTTTATCATATCACAGATTGATGAATGTACTGTTAGCCACTACAGTATACAATATACATACATATAACCGACACTATACGACCGAAATATCCGCTGATTTATAGTATCTGCTGACCGAATATATAACGTCATCTGCTGTTCCTGTGATCTTTGTATATTTAGTCTAAAATGAGAAAGGCCTGTTCATTATTATTTATTACTATAACAAGTTTTACGTTTAAAATTTCGTTACGATCGTTTCGCGTTATAGGATTTGAAACTAATTTATCGTTTTAATACAATTTAATCCATACTTTGGAACACGTTGCATTTTTATTAAACAATCAACAATGAAACATATTAACTGTTAAATTAAATTGGTTACATGATAAAACATTTACCGAGTTGAAGTGAATGTTCAGTTGAAGGTGAATGATATTGTTTGATTGGGTCTCCTGTTTATGTTTTTAGCTTATGATATTAAAAAGGAGGAAGGATACTTTATGCTGGACAAAGCTCATAGATATTATTTTACAACTAAATTCCATTTTAATTAAATAAACATTTAAAAAACTTTAATTTTGGAAGAAGTGGACATAATATCCTTTTGGTTAAAAGGTTAGTTTAACAAACGCATTTTATTTTAAGGCATTTTATTTATTAATCTGAGCTGAGATTATACACATTTAATTCTTAAATTTCTGATAAAGAATTGTGGTAAGCTAGTAATACATTATTTTATATATTTATCAATGTCTGAAGCCAATTCAAAAAAGTTGGAGCTAAAAAAGTTCGACCATACCATTTTACCTTCTCTTTGAGCAACCAACTTAAAAATACTAAACTGATAGTTATATAGCTTCGATCTCTATTCTTTTAAATATTTCTTAACATTTTTCTCAACTGGTTTTTTAATTCATCAATGATATTTTACAGTCTAAATTGGAAGTGAAATTCATGTGGTTAAATATTTCGTTTTCCATGTACAAAAGTTTAAAAAGGTGTAATTTACTATGGTTTTATTGAGTTCAAATAAGTTAACCATGCAAATATTACCATTTTTTGTACAGCTTAGAAAATATTGATAAAATCATTTAATAATATACTTTTATTTTAATCTATAATATGGTTTCCGTAATTTTGAACAGAAAGAACTTTTTTTCCTGTCTAGTCCAGAATTTCTGAGATGTGAAGTTAATTGAAACCCAACTATCAAAAAACACCGGTCTCCACGATCTGTTACTCAAATCCATATAAAAGTAACTAACTGCCTTTACTAGGATTTCAACCATAGAACTGTCGACTTCGAAATCATTTGATTTACGATGACGAATTTACAACTAGACCAACCCGATAGGTTATAGTCAGAAGACTAAATTTATAATAGATCACCCAGAAATAGACTTAGAACTCTCGACTTCGAAATCAGCTAATTTTCGAAGACGCGTTCACCACTAGAACAACCCGGTGGGTTGAACAGAAAGATATTTTTTTTTAACCTCCGAGACCACCGTTAGGTATTGCTTCAGAGGATGACATGAATGATATATAGCATGTGAAAATGCCATGCCTGACCGGGATTCGAACCCGGGACCTCCGGATGAAAGGCCGAGGCGCTACCACACGCGCCACGGAGGCCGGCTAACAGAAAGATATTTCTTTTTTTCATCTTTAGTCTCCGGTAATTACTGTTCAGATGAGGATAAATTAGAATGATATGTATGAGTGTAAATGAAGTGTAGTCTTGTACAGTCTCAGTTCGACCATTCCAGAGGTGTGTGGTTAATTGGAAAACCCAACCACCAAAGAACACCGGTATCCAAGATATAGTATTCAAATCCGTATAAAAATAACTGACTTTACTAGGACTTGAACGCTGGAACTCTCGCTTCCACATCAGCGTTCACCACCAGACGAACCCGCTGAGTTAAAAAACAGAAAGATCTGGATTCATATTTCTATACCCTTCCAGTGTCAATTAGATTCAATTCTTATAACTGATGTTTGGTGCTCCGATGTGGTTTCAGATTAAAATCTTATTCAGACTTTTATGTAAGTGTATAAGAAGACAATTTTTTGTTATGTTATTTTTACGTCTTAAAAAAAAAATAAAATAAAATTCAGCTTGTATCAGTTACGAAACTGCTAGCGGCTGTACCGTAATTTCACTATAAAAAATAAAAACAAATGTATCTTTTTTTTTTTAACTAAATTTTCTGCTGACTTTTCTGCTTCAAGAAGTTTTCATTGCTTCATCTCCATTTCCTTATCATACTGTACAATCATACAATGATTAAACTAAAGAGATTTTGTGAACACTTATTTACACTGATTTGAGAAAGATTCGGACACGAAAATATTAAATCAAGGTTGTTTTTGGCTGATAGAACTTCGGGCAATTCTCTCACTAACTTTATTTTCCTTATCGATTTAATAATATGAAAGTAGGCGTTAGAAAGCATAATTCAAAGATGGAGGGGTAAAGATGCACAGGGAGAAAGACGCACAAATAGAACTATATACTGTATGAAAGTAAATGTGCGTGCGGATAAATACGTTCAAAAATTTATATAGTTTAAGGTAGTCATATAAAAATATAAAACTCATGTACTTTATGATAACAAACAAGATAAGAAAAAAGAAAATGGTTACTATTATTATTTTTTGTGTAATAGGAAAGATAGGGGTGCTCGAATATTCTTTTTGTAACAAAATTATATGTGATGCCTTTTAACTTATGGAAACTTACTCATTCCGTAACTGTTATTACTATGCTAAAATATAAATTTTTTCTAGAATTTTTTTTTTTTGTTGAACATTGAAGATGATCAATTATAAATTGTAAAAAAGAAAAATGAATGATGATTTTTAAAGCAAAGTACGCGTATGGTACCCGTACCAGACATGAAAACATCTGCTTGACCGGTCTTTTACATTATACATTATTGTCGGGAACACACAAGTGAAATGTTTTGTTATTTGGTTAATTCTTTAAAAAAGTGTAAATATTAGATGATATTCATAGAAAAGTATACAGAATGAAATGAAATAATACTGAGAATAAAATAAAATAAAAATTATTTTGTATTATTTCAGTAATATGGGAAAATCTGGCAAAGTATTGCATGAATTTCCCGGATATTAATAATACTAACTAAAAGAGATAATAAAAAAAAGAATATATATATTTAGAGGTAGAGAGAGAATAAATTTTAAGAAAAACCTTTTCTAAAAGTATTTAATATAGGTTAAGCTTAAATAATTTTCTTGTAAAGTTTTCTCTGAATCTAACGCCTCCTACAATAAAGGCCTAAAATAAAAATAAACATTTTTAAATACTTCTCTGGATTTCAGGTCCCGTATCTACATTTAAAAAAAAAAAAAAACATTTGTAGATACTACTTTAGAACTCTATATACGAACTACATAAACTTTCAAAAACTTCCTGAGATATTTAAACCGAAGGGAGATAGAGAAAACGAAAAAAAATATTTTTTTCCATCTATTCCAATATTAAGAGGTAGAGGTTGATTTTTGAAAAACTTAATTTACTTTAATAATATTTTCTCTCAAATATCTCTAAAAAAAATCAATATTGAATTTTGCATGATACATCCATACTCACTTAACAGATTTAACAAAAATTAAATATGATCAGTGCTTCATGTATAGAAAATCTTTTCTCCAATCAGTTTATCAGCTACTGCCGGGTCTGGATGTGTGAATATAGATTAAAAACTGCAGTCACTGTTACCGGCTTGCCAGGCCTGACTTAGGTACAGACGTGCAGAGTGATTTTAAATGTACCGGTAAACATGCTATCTTGAAGAAATTCAGGTCGACCACTCCTGAGATGTTGGTTAATTAAATCCTAACCAATAAACGACACTGGTATCTATAGTCTAGCATTCAAATCCATATAGATGTCTTTACAAGGACTCGAACCGTAGCACTCTCGTCTTAGAAAGTCAGCTGATTTTACGACGACGAGTTCGTCGTAAAACAATAAACTAAGCCGAGGGATTCCCCATTTATAGAAATATTTGAGCCAAATTAGAAGAAAATCGGTTTGATCAATCCTGAGATATAAGGCCAAAAGCAGTGCGACACATACGTACGGAGATACATACATACATATGACGTTTTGGTCTAGATGAATAAGTTGGATCCTAAAATTTAAAAATTTGTAAAAACCTAATACCCCATTTTTGACAGGATCACCATAGTTTCTTCTTTAATATAAGTATTCCAGCTACATTCGCTGAGAAAGGAAAAATAATGTTTTTTGAAAATGACAGTCAGAATCAACAAAGTCTTTCACGCTTTCGGTTTTGCATTTCGATCCCTTATTGGGTGTAGGTATTACAGTTCTTAATACTTTGATTACTTGGTAAAATGCTTTAGATATATATATATATAAAATATAAGAACTGGTAAAATACAGTAAGGAGTAATAATTTTATATTTTACTGAAAATTTTATATCAAAATAAAATAATCAATTACAACCAGATGGGACTGTTTGTTCTAAAGATTTTGTATTACATCTCTTTATTTACATATGATGAAATAAGAATAAAATAAAATTATTCTCTCTTGAAAACAGGAAAAACTTAATAGAACAATAACAATTTTGTGGTATTTTTCAATCATTATAATAAATTGAAGTAAAAAACTTTGAATCTGTGTGTTATTGAATTTATCTTTGTCTGTGAATTTGTAAGACGATACAAGTATTTTATAAAAATGTATCAACAGTTGAATGTGTATCTTTTTCTTTTCTATCATAGAATGTCGAAGTTATTTTGGCATCTTAAATTTAAAATAATCTTCTTAACCTAATTAATTGGAACAAGCACAATCTTTTTTTGTGATTAATTCGCCAAATAATCTCGAAGCGTAGGAATATGGAATAGAAATTCTTGTATAAAAAATATGATGTCGACCAGGATTTGTAACCGGGATCTTCCGGATGAAGGACTAAGAACCTACCACTCCATTACGGAGATCGGCAGAGTGGGAACAGATTATAAATTATTAACCGACATCAAAAAAGGATGCTATGTATTCGACTCGTGTGAGTGTGTGTGTGTGTGTGTGTGTGTGTGTGTGTGTGTGTGTATATATGTGTGTGTGTGTGTGTGTGTGTGTATATATATACATATATATATGATTGTTTGCGCATAACTCTTTTTATATTAATACGATAGAAATAGATCTTCGTTGCAGTCGGCGCAACTACTCTTCGCAGTGGTCCATGATGTTGAAGAAAGTTTTGTCTGAAAATTGACAAAAAAGTTTTTTTCGCCGTCCGGCGGGTGGGTTAGTAGGGCACCCTGATATTCTATTTGTAATGTCAAGTTAGATGATGTTACATGGTCTTCTGTAGGCCAGGAAATGTGGGTTTCTGCACAAGATGTGTAATACCGTTAATAAAATCATTAAAATTGAGATATCTCGTCTTAAACTTTTTAGACCCGATGTAGATTATATGCAATATACAGTATCGGTAGGGGCAGTGGAAATCTTTTAATTCTACATACGTGTATACGTCACATGGTCTTCAGTCAGTTCCATTTTCTTTTTAATAATTATATTTATATATTTCAAAATCTTAAATTGTTTTGTTATCGATCAACTCTACCACAAAAACGGGTTTCCCTGAATAATCATTAACTCGTTGTTATTTTCGTGCTTCATATAAGCTTACTTTTTAAAAATGTACATAAAATATCGTAGTATAAAATTGTTTACACAAAGAAACGAAACTAGAATTAAAAACATACCGCAGAAACCTCGCAGTGTTAACTTATAGGGAGTCTTAATATCCAATATTAATAAAAAATTATATAATAACAATAAAAAAAATAAAAATGAGTGAAAATTAAATAAAGTACAGTTTACGTTTGTTTAAAGAACACCCTTTACGTTTTTAACCAAGATAATATCATATTTATACAAAAAATACAAAATCTGAATTAAGTAAGATTTTTTACTTTTCTTTGTTACCATTATTGAAAGAGTAATATGTTGGACAAAAAAAATTCAAATTTAATTAGTATATTACTTCCTATCCGGCTGGTCTAGTGGTTAAATCATCGTCGCAAATCAGTTGAATAACAGCTGATTTTCGAAGTCAAGGTTCTGAAGTTCAAATCCTAGAATACTATACAATGGATACCGATACGTTGGTTGTTGGGGTTCAATAAACAACACGTCTCAGGAACGATCGGCCCGAATCTGTACAAGATTACACCTCATTTACATGTCATACATAACATCTTCACCTCATTTGACCGGGAGTGGAGGTTACTTATTTATTTATTGTTCACTAGTTGAACAACGTACACATATGGAAAAAAAAGATAGTATATTAGAATTTAAATACACTTTAATAAATTAATATTATATAAAACTAGCTTTAAAAAAATTAAATTTACATTTGACACAGTATGTTTAACTTTACTTGTTTTTTAACGGGAGTATAATAAAAAATACTTAAGTGACTTTTTATTTACCTGTATGTTGTTTATGAACGAAATTATATTATTTTTTTAATTGTTAAAAAATCTTCATTGCATGTGATTGCTGTTGTTTATTGTTGTCAAATTTGGACTAGGCGCGCGTGGGGTTCGCGCTTCCGTGGTTCGGTTAGTTAGTTTGAGGGAATCATGTTAGGTTGGATGAGAAGATGTCCGTTTGAGGTCTACGTGTAGATAAATTTGATTTGTATTTTACTGATGCAAATGTCTGCCGAGGAATTTACATCGGTGGTATCCCGACCGGGACCTGGCTGATGACTGTGAGATGTAATCAGTTAGAGGGTCTAAAGACGTCCTCCGGTAAAAGCCCCTCACCGCTCAGAACGGAGGGAGTGGTGTGGCGACCGGTAACGTCACAAGGTGGGTTTTCCCTCTACGGGCTTGGAATGCTGTTATTTGAAGGTAATAAATAATAAGTATAACAAATTGAGGTAACATAGTTTAAATAAATTCTGATCCATAAATTAACTGTTAAATTTAGAAATTGTAGTGTAATTTAATAAAATTTACTACACTGTAGTAAAATAATATTTTCGTCTGCTTTATATTTCGCAAAATTGGTACTACTATTTGTATTTATTTATTCGTAAATTGTATTTATTTATATCGCAGCAATCGTATCAATAGTAGTTCACTAAACTAATAATATAATGGGTAAACAGTATATTTTCATGGATATACATTTGATTTAATTTTTCATGGTACCAGATGAAAATAGATCTAAATTGCACCTTATGGGAACTGAAAAAATATTTATGTTTTAAATTTAATAAACGTGGTTTATTAAATAGAATAATTAGAAGTAATTAATTAGTGATATATCCACCTTACCAGCAAATGAGTGTAAGTCCACGAGATCTTTCGGTATTTTCAAACCATTATCCGGAGTTAAAATATTATAATTAAGTCACAAGTTAAATTAATTAAGCCAAAAATTAAAATACGTATATAGTCATAACTGTTTGCATGTTAACAGTACTTGTTATAGTGCTGTTACCTATAACTGCAGTTATTACATTTATTAACATGCAAATGCGTGTTTGCGTATTTACAGTAGTGTTAACATGCAAATCGTTATGATTGTATACTTATTTTAACTTTTTACTTAAGTCTGATGATGGTTTGAAGAACCGAAAGATCTCGAGGACTTAACACTTATTTGCTGGTAAGGTGGATATATAAATCCATCGGGTTGGTCTAGTGGTGAACACGTTTTACCAAATCAACCGATTTGGAAATCGAGAGTTTCAACGTTCAAATCCTAGTAAAGACAGTTACTTTTATACGGATTTGAATATTAGATCATGGATAGCGGTGTTCTGTGGTGTTTGGTTTTCAATTAACCACACATCTCAGAAATGGTAGACTAAGACTGTACAAGACTTTACTTCATTTACACTTGTACATAACATCCTCATTAATCCTATGAAGTAATACCTGACAGTGATTCCCGCAGGCTAAACCGGAAAAAAATAAAAGCGTAAACACATGGATGTACAGAAACTCGATTGGGGGTGGCGTGTTACGTGATGTTGGGCAGTGCTAGTAAGATAAGGCGAAACCCACCGGGTTGGTCTAGTGGTTAACGCGTCTTCCCAGATCAGCTGATTTGGAAGTCGAGAGTTACAGCGTTCAAGTCCTAGTAAAGCCAATTATTTTTACACGGATTTGAATACTAGATCGTGGATACCGGTGATCTTTGGTGGTTGGGTTTCAATTAACCACACATCTCAGGAATGGTCAAACTGAGAATGTACAAGACTACACTTCATTTACACTCATACATATCATCCTCATTCATCCTCTGAAGAATTATCTAAACGGTAGTTACCGGAGGGTAAAACAGGAAAAAGAAAAGGGAAAAAAAGTAAGATAAGGCGATGCGTTCAAGGGCCGAGTAGAAGCAGGAATTCACTTGCCTTCTCGCATTCATGTAGTTAGTTTATCCACTGTACATAGTTACTGGCGTTTACAATCAGTATTTTGCGGTATTATTTTTTTGTATACAGTTTTTTCAAAACTAATTTTGTTTCATTAAGGAATTTTTATTTATAATTTTAATCCAGTGTTGTTAAAAGTTAAATAAACGTATTTAGTTATCAGTCTTGGCGGGCCGCGTTTTTGATATGCCTGCTATAAATAATTATAAAACAATCATAGTTATAAAATAACTCTAAAGTATCGTTTAAATTATGGATATATTTTACCAGTTGAAAAACTCACCTTCACTCTACCTCTTTGTATATATAAATATATTATATACACACAATAAACAACTATATCAAATGGAAATTGCAAAAAATCGGGAAACACAATTACGCTCCCAAAATTGTTACAAAAATCTTTACTTTAAATCTAAACTGCCAGTCTCCGATAGCAGAGATTGGCAGTTTATACGCTAATAGGTCTGGCATTGCATTTTTCATGCACTACAAAATTTCGATTTCATATTCCCATGCACAATCTTGAAGCTTATATGGCGAATTAATCATCAAAAAAAAAAAAACTTAGATGACCAGTTAGACTTAAAAAATCATAATCAATATTTTATTTACACAAAACCGTATTCGAGTAAATAAATAAACTGGGAAAAATAAAGAAATAATAAAAAACAGAATATATATTAACTGATAAATAAATAATATTTAAAAAATAGCACTGATCACACATGTGAATGTTTTGTTGTGTGAACTCCATGAACGTCTACGATACCATCTGGAGAGAAAACTTCCTGCAGAGCAAGCCGGATTCGTCAAAGAAAAGAGGATGCGTGAGCAAATTCTAAACTTTGAGCAGCTGATAGAGAAAACCAGAGAGTTCAACACTCCTCTTGTAATATGCTTTATAGATTTCCCTAAGGCCTCAGACTCGATCAGATAGAAAGTTCTGTGGCAAGGATTGAAGATGGACGTTCCTAATCAATATTTTTACCCTCATTCAGAACCTATTTATAAAGAACATGGCGGTTATACTGAAAAATGACACAACGGAGAAGTACGACAGGGGTGTGTTCTGACTTCGATCTTATTCAATATTTACGCCTAATGTATCATGCAGAAGAACCTGAAAAACTGGCATGGCGATGTACGAAGAGGAGGCCGATTCCGATAGGAGCTCATTTGCGAAGGCGCGTTCGCCACTAGACCAACCCGGTGGGTCATGTTTACGCTTTCTTAACTTAGAAAGTTGTACTTTGCGCATAACAATGAGTCAGGAAATACCAGTAAACTCGGAAGTTATTCGTTAGCAGTCAGTGAAGTCTAGTTTAATTTGCACATAACAATCTTTATCTTGTTTAAAGAAGTAATGTTCTTCGTTTAATTTTTAAGTGACAATTTAATAAAACAACGCACAAGCCGTCCACAACAATGAGCAGAAAACGATCAGTTGAAGAAGAGCATAGCACTTTTCAAGAAAATTGGGAATTGCAGTACCTTTGTATTCAAGGAAAAAATAAAATATTATGTATGTAGAAACTCCATAGCAGTTTGTAAAGAATGTATCTTTAAAAGACACTATGATACAGTTCATAAAGAAAATTATGACAAAGATGTAGGGAAGATTCGTAAAGATAAATTGTCAGAGTTAAGATTGATACTTCCAAAACAACAAAGCATATTTGTCAAATCTATTGAAGATAATACAGTTGCTGCAAAAACGAGCTATTTTATATCGTATTTAATTACAACCAAGTCGAAACCATTCACTGAAGGGAAATGTATTAGCGAATGTATGATTCAGGCAGTGGAATTATTGTGCACAGCACAATTAAAAAAATTCAAAAATGTAACCTTAACAAGAAATACCATTGCCAGCAGAATTGATGATATAGCCGAAAATTTACGTAATCAACTAAAATCAATAATTGTAATATTTTAAACTTATTCCATTGGAATTGACGAAAGCTCAGACGTACAAGATAATGTTCAGCAAGCTGTTTTTGTTTGCGGATGTGAATCGAACGTGGAAGTAACTGAAGAGCTTCTGGAGATTATCCCAATGCACGATACAACTACTGGGCTGATATTTTTAACGCAATGATGGATATTCTGAATAAATATAATTTATCATTACAAAAACTAGTTTCTCTTGCAACTGATGGTGTTCCTGCTATGACTGGTGTTATTAGAGTTGCTACACACGCAAAAGAAAGATGTACAGAACAATGTAATAATTCTCTTCAATACTTTCATTGTATTATTTATCAACAAACATTAGGCTCCAAAGTTCTAAATATCGGGCACGTTTTAAAATATGTTACTGAAATTTTAAATTATATTCGCGCACGTGGACTTAATATAAAAGTCAATTTAGTAAATTTCTAGAAAATATAGGAAGTGAATACACCGGATCTACCTTACCACAAAGAAATATGATGGCTTTCCAGTTATAAAGTATAAAAGAAATTAAATTGTTGAACGAAATTATCATTTTTGTAGAATCCAAAAATTGTGAATATGAAATTAATCAATGGATAAAAGATGTTGCTTTTGCCGTTTACATTACAAATCACCTTAGTCAACCTAATCTTTCACTGCAAGGGAAAGATTATTTTGATAATATCAGTTTTATCAAACAGAAATTATTACTCCGGCAAAAAAAAAAATCAAAAAGTATATTTACTTCACTTTGAATCTTGCCAGTCATTATTACAAAAATATCCACAATTGAAGTATTCAGAATATGTCAACGCAATTAAATTGTTAGAAAATGAATTCGAAAGAAGGTTTTTGGACTTTAATAAATATGAAAATCAATTTCAGTTATTAATTCTTTGTCCATTGATGTTGATGAAACCGTTGATGAAAATGTACAACTGAAACTAATCGAAATTCAGTGCGATTCCGTACTGAAACAAAAATATACGGATGTTGTAATTCCAAATTTCTATAATTACTTATCACCGGAACGATTTACAAATATGTTATTAGCAATTAAACGTATTTTATCTACGTTCGGTAGCACATATTTGTGCGAACAACTAAATCCACAAAACTGCGGAAAGATCAAGATAAGCATGTGAAAGAAAATTTAAAAATAACTACAGCTCAACAAATTCAACCAAATTTTAAAGATTTAGTTAATGAAAAACATTGGCAAATTTCTTGAAAAAAAAACTTGATATTATTTTATTTAAATAATGTTAAATTGAAAAAAAAAACTTTCCTGCATTCAAATGTACTTTGTAATGTGTTAATATTCTGTGTTTTATTATTTTGTATGTATTGATTTGTTTATAATAAAAGATATGCTACATCTTTGTTTCCGTTTGTTTTTTTGTTTTCCGGCCTGCTATTAAATATATAATACTTAAAATGGCCCGGTGGTTAACGAGTTTGACATGCCTGATTTATAGCTTTTGCTCAATAACATTTCAGTGTCTCTTTTTTTAAAATTCTAAATATGAATTTGTTTTTGATACCGGTAAATTTGTTTTTTGTATTCCAATAAATGTTTGCTGTGGTTAAATTAAAAGAAATAAATACTATTCATACTTTGGAACACTCTTTACAACAAATTTTTCATATTATTTACGTTTATGTTTGAATGTTGTTATTATTATTTTTATTATATTGTTTATTGAAAAAAGAATAATGGGAAATTGGAAACTACGAACGATTTTAAATAAATAATTACAAAAAAAAACTATATTAACATTTTTAATAAGGGAAATAGCAACACGTCAAATATTTATGATATATATTAACTTTTTATTAATCCATAGAAAAGTTATATTCATTTAAAATGTTACTTTTTATTCAGTTAATTATAAATTGAGCAATTTATTTTTATATATATGTTTTCATATCACATTTCATAAGGTTTTTTATCATAATTTTATACAGCCTTAATAACTTTTTTTCTGTTTTACAAACGGAATTAATTATGAATCAGTAAAATTATTTAGTAGCTGTGTTTAGAAAAAATAAATAGAAAAAAAATATTAGAAATCTAATAGATGATAATATTCTTCTATGAAAGTGTTAGTAGATTAAAATGTAAAAATATTAATTAAAATTATTATTAAAAATTAATTATTTATTATTATTATTATTAATTAAAATTATAGATTAAAATGTTTAATGTGTAGTTAAATGGATTTTTTAACAAATATCCACTCTTCATTTTGTACATTTTGACTATCAAACGTTATACTTATTATTTTTTTTAATATTTACAGTAGTTTTCCATTTTTTTGAACTGGAATATAGGCTCATGTCGATGATTAATGCATAAATTTATTTTTCTAAGGTTTACACACTATGATTACATTTGTAACCGTACTTTACCAAAAATCGTCGCATTTAAAAGAAATATTTTTATTAATTTAGCTGAAAAATTCATTAAAAGATGATGAGAAACTGTGAAAATGTATTAAATCATGAAATACACTTCAGTTCCCAGTAATGATGATAATAATATACAGTAACGGTTTTAAAATTTTTAAGGAAATATTAGACATCGAAATCAAATCAATCTGTTATGCCTTAACCGTTGAAAAATATTAATACCTCATGTTTGAAATTTATGAAACAAAAAAAAAATCATTAATTTTTTTCGTATATAATAACAAATTGAAGATAAGAAAAAAGCTGGCAAAGTATTGCATGAAATTCCCAGCGATTAATAATAAAAATTAAAAGGGTTAGAGCCATAAAATAGAATATATATCTTTTTAGAGGCGGGGGATAAATTCATATACGTATAGGCTAAACTTAACAAATTTGATTAACTAAAGTTTTTTTCTAAATCCAATTTCCATTTCTTCATAGCTTTGTATATGAAGTGTAAACTTTTAAAAAAATTATAAAAAAAACATTCTAGCCAAATGCAGTAGAAGAACAAAAATATATGTATATGAATTTTAATAGGTAAAATTTTACCAGAAGAAACACCACCAACTAATCCTAATCCAGTTACAGTAAATATGCCACAAATAACTAATCCCATACTACAAACTGAAGAATAAGAAAAAACTGAAGAATAACCAAAATCCTCAAATCTCTCTGAATCATATAAAATATTCTAATATAAAAATAACCAAAGAAACAAATATTAACAAAAAAATAACCATAATTAAACAAAAGTAAAAATACATAACTTAAACAGAGAGTAAATCCATAACTCATATTATACATGTGCAAAGCTCATGTATAATACCATCCAAAATTATAGAACCAGAAGTAAGATAAGTTTTTTTATTATTATTATTATTATAACGACACAACAAGTTTACAATCTGTTCAGCAAGATAATTGACAATGATGTATTTGAACTAACATTTAGTTGCCACAGACCCAGCGGCTTGTGACTTATACAGAAATAGAAGAGCACTCCGTACGGCCAGACCATAATAAGGCAAACCAAGAATATTGTTCCTCAGCAATCTTGAAAAATCACTGATCGTGTTATCTAATAAATTGACCGCCAAGTAATTGGGGAGCCGATCCATACGATTTTGATACCGTAGATTGACCACAGAAATTTCCTGCCGAACGTTTGCAGCTTAAGATCATTATATATGAGGCTATTGCTTATATACCAATGTATGTATCCATTTTTTGCAATGTTTTTGTCTGGTAGTGTTCAAGTATATCAGTACTAGAGTTGCATGCTGTCATCAGTTCGGCCTCGTGAGATGCCACCATGCAGATGCATCGAGAGACAGCCACATCGGTAAATTCCACCCTAGTCAATTTTGCCTTCAAAGAAGACATCAGAACCTAACTCTACCACGTAGCCCTCAAAAACTTAGCTAACAGCCAACACGCAGAAGATCAAAGATCCCGCGCCTAACTCTACAATTCTATCACCACCTAAACCGTATTTACCCACTTTACAAACGGTTGCAATAAACTTTATGCTACGACAGTATATCAAAATTCAGCCAAAATTTGCCACGACGGCATATTATAATTAAATTAGTGATTGGAGTGCTACCAGCGAGAATAAATTTCCCGTAGAACCTCAGCTCTGGTCCGTTCGGGAGCTGAATATAACTTCTAGTCTCCCATTTCAGTTCCAACTTTGAGGACCGCTTGAATTTGCAGCTAGGTTGATCGTAACCAAAATTTACTTATTTGCCCTTATTAAGTGCGCACTCCAATTCAACAAGACGCCATGCTAAGTCAGTAAATCACACCCGGGAGAATGAAAATCACACTCCCGGGCACGATCTATGTCCTTTCAGCCAGTACATGTTTTTAAACTTGAGATCCAACTGTTTCCACCTAGATTTCATATGTTTCGTCCAAGTAAGTCGTAGAAAATAAGCCCAGGATACGTAAATACATAAATTGAGATAAATCGTAAAAAAGGAGATGTTCTGGATTTACTGAAAGTAGATATATGTATAACGGATTTTTGATTTTTATTTATTTACAATAAGTTTATTAAAAAAAAAAAAAATTTATACGCATTGTAGCAAATTTGTTTTAATTAAAGTTTTCTCTAAAATGCTACTGAAAAAAAACGAAATTGATTCTTTCGCGAAGTCCCTCACCTCCTCCTCAACGAATTTTGAAAAAAAAATGATAGATGGATCATTTAGGATATATATACAGAAATATTTGAGCCAAATTTGAAGAAATCAGGTTCGTTCTTTCCTTAGATATTAGGCCAAAAGCATTGCGACACACATACGTACATACGAGCGCGCGCACACACGTCTCACACACACACATATATATATTTATCGTTTTCGTCTACGTGAATTAATTGGACTCTAAAACGTATAGATTTGCAGAAAAGTCCGATTTTTGACATGATCGCATACTTTTCCACTTAATATAGGTATTCTATTTATGTTCGCCGTGTAAGTAAAATTAGCAGTGTGCATAAAATTAGCAGTACAAGTATATATTTTTTGATATAAAATATTCTCTGGTAAGGAAGTTGTAGTTGATCGACTACCATTAAGGAATTTTTACACCTGTAACTTTTAAAATCTTTAAAGAATGATCCAATAAGAGTGTAAAAAACATGTCAAATAACTGAATTCGGATATTCAATAAGAATTTACAATAAATGAATCGGTAACTTTTTACGGAGAAATCCTATGTATTACAAATTCAGGTTAAACGTTTGTAAATCAATTTATTAAATTCCGTCTAATTAATAAGTTTTATATTAAAAAAAAATCAAATGAAATTGTAATTATAAAGTTTTGAGTAATGGAATTTTAAATTCAGTAAAGATGAAAATACGTTTTATTTAATTTATTTTTGAAGATAATTAGATGATTATTGATTAAGGCATGCAATTTGGCTGATTTTTATAAAAGTTATTTTTATAAAATGTTAATGGTAAAATGGTAAAAGAATTTACTATAAAAACGAAGGAAAGGTAAAATATTGAGAGGTGAACAAAAATCTGGGTTTTATAGGGTTTTATTTGTCAGTTTTATAGGAATATGATAATGGAATTTAGCCAATTATTAATTGGTTAACCATTTCCATATCGCTTTCTGTATTTCAGAACAAAACTCGGTTCAATTAAAAGATATTAAATTAAAATTAAATCATTATTGTTATTCCTGAATAGATATACAGAATGTATACAAAATGGAACAATACCAAATGGAAAACTAACTTTTTCTTTTAAAATTGATTCATCAGTTTTTCTATTCCATCAAAAAAAAAAAATAATTTTTATTAACTGCACCTTTATTAGTTGCATAATTTAAGTATTAACACTTTTGATTGTTAAAATGTAACTAGACCCATCAGATTATCAATCTAACAGAAATATGCTATAATTACTCTATAATATATATATAATAAGCCTATCCAAGTAAACAACTTATCACTTTTTTATGAAATTAAATTTAAAAAATCGTATAAATACCAATCATTTTTTATGTAAGTACAAAATTAGGAGATATATTCAAATTATAGTTTGTTGAAAATCTATTTTCTAATTAGAAAACACATATATTCAAAATTTCAGCCACTGAGAAGTCATATTTAACTTCGTTTTTCTGCATTGAGGAATTTCATAACATAAATTTTTTTTGACATAATCAAATATATCAGAACAATGAATATGTGTTCAATATCTATAATTGACTTGAAGGAGAGAAAGCTCAACAGTAATAATTCCTCTATATTCCATTTATTCTAGCTATCTGTAACAGGAGCAAATTGATTATGATCGAATAATTTTTGTAGAGTGAAAAAATGTCATGCCTGATCGGGAAATGAATCCAGAATCTCTTGATGAAATCTGGTGGTGCTACCACTTCGTAAAAGAGATCTGTACCATAAAATTAAAATAGAATAATTTTTTTTTACGTATAGAAGTTGATGAATTGAAATAAAAATATATTTTTTATAATTTTTTTCGTTATTTTTCTTTTATTCAAAAATCAATTATAACGTGATGTAGTATAGTAGAATATTTTATTTATTTTGCGGATAACTTCATCTGTAGTCCTTTCAAAGTGTATAAATAAAATATTTCTGATGTAGTCGTCTGATATTAAATTACCATAAATTTTTTAATAGTTTCAAACAAATATGTGGGCACCCGAGACTACAATTTTATCATTCGGATATTACTGATTTAGAATTAAATCTGTTAAAATACAAATTTTATAGAACAAAATTAAATATGTTTTTAATTTTTTATAGAAACAAATGAAATGAATGAGATAATTAAAATCTTTAATAATCCTTTTTTTAATGCTTTTATTTACAGTCTCATCAACAATTGTAGTCATTAGCGACTAAAGTAACACTATCATTTAGTGTTCCATAAAACAACAATAAAGAGGAACAATATAGAATATAGGAACAATAAAGAATAAACAAAGACAAGAAACAACAATTACAAATTAAAACAAATAAATCAGACAAAAACCACTAAATCGTATTCTTCATTCCACTATAGGAGAGGAACCGCAACAGACGTTTTATACCTTCTTTCCAGTTTAGTAGAGATTTCATATCTGAACCCAGGTTTTGTCGGATGGTTCTAAAGATGGGGCAATCAAAGAGCAGATGGTGCACGGACCATTTGACCTTGCAAACCTCACAGATCTTCTGAGGAGAGCCAAATAGGTGAGCATGGGTAAGCCTGGTATGTCCAACCCGTAGCCGAGTTAAGATGACTGAGTCTCTTCTGTTGGTCGGGAAAGAGGTTTCTCGAGCACAGTTTTCCGTTATGTAATGCCGTGGGAGGACTCAGCAGCCAGAACTTGTTCCACTGAGCCCGCAATTATACACGGACTGATCTCATGAAATCTCTCTCACATGTCTATTGTACTCGGATGCCATTTATTACAGCTCTGTTGGCTTCCTCATTGGCCTGTTCGTTCCTGAGGATGCCACAATGGCCGGTAACCCATTAATCTTTATTCTGAATTTTTTTTAACCTTTATTAATACTATACTATGGAACACAGCAACAGGATGATATGAAAAAATTATTAAACACGAACATGAAATTTCATAAAAATAAATCTATCATTCACTGATATTTTTTTTTTTTAATAAATATTAGAAAATATACATTCAAACAGGTAGAAAGTTTCAGTGTACCAATTATCCTATGCAGTGATCTGATTTGTACACCTATTGCACAATTATAATCAGTCAAATATGACAATCTTTTCTTTTTTTTTTAATAATGATGACTGTTAAGACAAATATAAGAATTTACAGAAGTTTTCCATTGTTCTCGTATTAAAAAAATCTGATGTTGATACCACGTAACTTTTTGTACACCTTTTAAATTACATATACACATTCTTTAAAATGAAAAGTACATAAAATTTTATTTCATTACTAACTTCTGATATTTTTCACTTCTTTTATTGTTATTATTGAACGATTATTTATTGTAAAAACCTTTTTACAATCAGAGGTTAATTATAATTATAAATAATATATTTAAATTAAAAAAAAGGAGATCACGAATTTAAACCGACGTGCCTTCCCCTTGTAAGATCCAAATATTTCATTAATTAAAATTTTGTTTTGCTATAACTCTGAAACGAATGAAAATAAGTAGACCTTATGATATATCGTTGAAAAGCTATCAATGAGGACTTATTATGGCAGTTAAGAAAAAGTAAAAAATCCAAATTTTTTGGATTTTGGGCTATTTTGGATGCTTTTCGTCCAGTCGATTGCAATCAAAAAGGGAGGTTTACAACTAGATGTTACAATAGTCCTAAATCCAACATTTTAACATCATACGGCTAATCGTTTTTGAGTTATGCGAGACGTACAGACGTCAGACGTACAGACGTTATACGTACAGACGTCACGCCGAAACTAGTCAAAATGGATATTTCCGTTGAAATCTGAATACTGAAATTTTTCGCGATCACAGTACTTCTTTTACTAAGAACAAGGAAGTAAAAATGAGAGAACCGAATCCAGAAAATCAGGAACCAGAAACCACTTATCTCTCGTTTTAATCAGTCCATTGTTTAGTCTACTTAAGATTGGTAATACGTAATAATTGCTGCGTTAAAGTTCCGTATGTTTTCCGTTGAAAATAATTCGAGTAACGATGTGGGTTACTTGGTCGATTCCATTTTTTTCTATAGGGATCCCGTCTTAATACGAGACATTATTTTTATCCTGCAACGAATTCTACAGGATGAATTCAGTAAAATACGAAACTCTACTGTGAATACTATTTAAATATATTTTGTTCATCACATCTCTTTCGTTGAGATCTAGTATATAAACGGTTCACAAAAAAAAGCTCATCATAAATATGTTTAAGCATAGAGTAGTACGTAGAAAAAAATGTCTTATATTGAAATATAAAAGAAATTTCGTGTTTTAAGAAAATGGAATGTAGTTTAAGCTTGACAGAATATGTTTTGATTCCATTTTTTCCATAGAGTTAAAGATGGAATTGTCCATAGAGTTCCCGGTAGATAAAGTCATACTTGCTCCTAAATAATATATTTTGTAAAAAAAAGAATGATCATTAATTTTGAAAAAAATTCGAACACAAATTTCTGTTTTGAAAAAGCGTGGTTGTATGCGGGAGCAGTTTTCAGTATTAAATAAATAATGAAAAATACTTGACTGGATTAGTTTTATTATTTATTACCACTTACAACGTATATCATTGTAGATTATTTATTGCTAGATTTATTTGTCATGTATTTTAACAATACTAAATATAACATATTTTTAATGACCTTTTTTTATTTTTTATTATTTTCATTACCAGTATCCCACACACTAATATTCAGAATATAAAAATAAAACGAATGGTACATTAAAGCGAATGCAACATTTTATTTCTAACCTATATTAAAAAGTACAAAGTTAAATGAGATTCTTGTACATTACTGAAAAGAAAGAAATGCATTGTTAACATAACGAAACCTTATTTGCTTTCTGAACGTACACAAACAAGAAAATATAAACAAACATTAAAACAGCTACATTTCTTTGTTTTTTTAAATAAAAATAGAAGTTGTGGTAAAATAGTATAAATTTAATTATATATTCCAAGATTGTTTTTTTTTTTTTTTACATAGTTTATACCGCTTTAAAAAATTAAATACTGCGAATTTTAAATGAAAAATAGAGAACTGTAACAATATTTTCTATATAAAAATTGAAGATTTTTTAAATTTACTTTTAAAATTATTTTTTAATGTACGTAAACAATAATTAAGATAAATGGTATTTTAAAATAAATCTTACATCCACTAAATTCTGCAAATTTAAAAAATGTTGTATTGATATCTGCTTATAGAAGAATATTAATATGTGATGAGTTATAGTATAAATAACGTCGTTTAATAGTTTAAATGTAGAAGATAGATTTACCACCGATATAAAATCAGTGAATGACTAATGCAACTATTAATAAAATCTTCAATGACAAATAAGTTAAACAAATTCTTTTGTTTTGAATATTTGACTATGTTTATAATCATGTATTTTCATAAATCTGTTGTGGCAAACTAGAAATTTTTACAAATTTGCTTAAGATAAATAAAAACATGTGAGTAAACGAATGTATAAAAAAATATTCACTTTTACGGAACTAATATAATTTAAAAACGCTATCAACTGTATATTATTTCTAAAAAAAAAAAAAAATTCTGTTTAATTTTAAGCAAATAAGATTTATTTTGGGCGCACAAGGAAGTATGGGACAAATCAGATGGAGTACTCTTTAAATCATAAGTAATTAATTAAAAATTGAACTAGTGTGAAATTTTTTTTCTGGTTAGGCTGTAATATCAGACTATGTAACGGAAATTATATATTATATGTAAATTAAACACTAATTTATATATAAGTTGCTATAAAGCAACTTGTCCTGGCTGATTTATCAACGGCCAGTAAAAAAATACTGAATCTAAATTGATGAAAATTTGTATACATGATCTTCTTACGGAGTAGATGCGCATTAAAAAAGGATTTTTTGAAATCCCAAGTTTAGCAGGTTAAAATGGAATAACAATGAAATTTACTTTTTTAATTTCTAACAAATGAAAATATCAACTTGATTTTAAGTTGTGAAGAATCTTCATGTAAATATCTAAAAAATAATTTGTAGATAATTAAAATTCCGAGAATGATGTAATTGTTTCCAGGTATAATTAATATTACTTCAGTTACGCATCCTAAAGCCATCTACTAGGAGCACGTGAAAAAAAATTTTCCCTAAATGCAACAGTAACTTTTTTTATGTTAAAATTACATCTAGAATGTAAGATATTTCCTTTCATAAGATTATTCTTTTTAAGGGTTAAAATGGATTTTGAATGGTTGTTTTTAAACCCGGCTATATTTTTAGGTAGATTTCATAAGAAAGCTACCTACTGTAATGGATACCATGATTCGACTTCCGGAAAATTTCGACATATCTTTGCGTTTAACATCCCCCAGGCCCTTAAACCACCGTCAGTTCAAAAGTTTATATATTTAACTTTCTTGTGGACACGATAACTGCCGTAATTTTGCGCCAATCACTTTCAAATTGTGCCCTAAAACTAACTCGACCCAAAATCTCGGTCTTGTTTGTTAACGGCGAAAATCGGACCATGGAGGTGGAAATGGGTGGATTAAAAAAAAAAGTCGCTATAACTTTTTTATAAGTAAAATATAGAATTCGTTTAATGTTTTTACTATTCTTTATTTAAGGACCTAAAATTTATCTAAGTAAAGGTTTTTGATATAACCAACCATTGGCCATGCGGGGGGGGGGGGGCGGTAATGGGGTTTCGATGACCAAAAAACCAAACCTACATTATTAAGAATACCGATTCGATACTCGGTTTAAGGTGATCGCTTGGTCTCTAAGCATTACCTAAAACTTTCGTATGAAACAATTTTTGATATGGCCAACCTTTACGGCAAGGAATGACCAAAGTTTTGCTGGAATTGTAAGATGGGGCTTGTCGTATGCTAAATAAGTGAAATTTTTTCATATGCAACCATTGTCGTATTGAGTAAATCTGAAGTTTTTCTTAATTTTAAGGTGGAAATTTTTTTTATCCCCTACTTAGCACCGTTGAAATCTATCTCCGCCTTCCGGTGTACAGAAAGGGATATTTTTAATTTCTCGGTAACTAATGACGATTTAACTTGATTTTTGGTGTGTAATTTTCTTATAAATATATCTAAAATCTAATTTCTAGATTTTTCGAAATTCAACTTTTAAGGGGTGAAGAGAGGTAAAACTATTTGAATAATGCTTTCAAATTTTCCTCATTTTTGATTATATTAACGAGATTCACTAGGTTGGGGTTTGCGAATATTCATCAGATAAATATCTGAAAACCATTTCCGGTTATTTTTTTAATTTTTATTTTTTAAGGGGTGTGACGGTGTACGCCTTGGCGGCTCAACCAACACAGTCACTGTAACTGTACGTGCGACGCAACTGGTTGCACCTGCCTCCGGTTAGTTGGACTAATAAACATAAAATAAAAGTAATTAAATTTTTTTTTTTAAATTGTTACAACTACTATTTTTAAGATGGAGGCTGACTATTTTGAAACCCATATTCTTTAGATCACTCAAAGTTTGATGGTCATAGGAGGGGGGGTTCATGGGGCAGAGCCCCCTGGCTAATTGAAAAGGGCGGAAAATGACCGACTAAATATCTCCTGACCGCGACGGGAAACGCAAGTATCATACAGCGCGAGCGAAGCCGTCACGGAGATGTTAGTATGTATATATATATATATATATATATATAATTTTTTTTCACACAGAGTATCCATAATAATGTTATTCATTGATTTTGTAATAAGTAACAGTAGAAAAATGAAGAAAGTAATTTTTAGTTAAAAGGTATTTTGGGTAATAACAAAAAAGAATAAAAATACAACTTTTTTTTAGTTATTTTTGCTGAGACTGAAGAAGAGGTTACAAAATTATTTCATGACTGGAGAAACTTAAAAAAAAACTGTAAAGTTATTTCTCTGAACTTTCTTGTTCAAGTTACTTGTAACTAAAATTTGGGATAATATAAGAAGTCGTGTAGTGAGAATTTGGGAAACTTATCTATTTGATAATTAGGTTTTTTATTTAACTTCTAAATTAGTTTTTTCTAAATTATAGTTTAAGTTCGTAAAATGTTATTAATAATATCTTAAACTACGAATATAACTATTTCAACACGAAATTTATTTTACTCGTTACGTATAGTGTTTTAGTTTTTAATCGGATGTGCTGATCTTTGAGGTTCTGGGTTCGAGTCTCGATCGCGGATACAATTTTTTCATCCGCTACAAAAAATTAATGTAACTATCATTTATTGACGGCTATTGAGGGTTACAGGAAGAGTAAAACAGAATATAAAGTGGTATATGGATTATAAACATTTAAAACATGAATTACTTTTTCCAAGGGAAAAGATTATAGATATTTAACAGAGTTAAAAAAATTTACTTATTTGTTACTTAACAGTAACAACTGATTAAATAAATAAAAATAATTTGAAAATGTAATACAGAGTAAACTCCTGTTAAAATGAAGTTATACAATTCGTAATTATTTTCAGTTAATACGGAATCACCCGGCACAATTTTTTTAACATTTTATGAAAAAAATAACTTAGGAAATATTTGAAATAAATCCTATGTGTAAATACGATACACTACATTTAATTATTTAAAGCCTCTGTTTTAGTGAACAACAACTCGTTGTTATCAGTGAGTGAATAATGCATTATCCAAAAATAACTCATTTAATTTTCTGTAAAAGCTCTCAGTTACGTGCTTAGGGGGAGATTTAATCTAGAAAGAAGATAAAGAAAGTTATACTCTTTAATTTAAATTTCGTATATACAGTTCAACAAAGAAATCAATTGTTTAAAAAGTTAAAATAATTTAATACTGTAAAGAAATGATGATTTATTAAAGATAACCTCTGTATAATTCGGAATTTCATTAATCAGATTCATGCTCGATCTAGTCTTTCTTTGTTATCATTTTAGTAATGATCCACTTGTCCATGACTAATTAAAATAAAAGATTTTAATACAGATTATTTATTGATTTATTGTTTCAGTGAACTGTAGGATAGTATGCTTAAAAAGATTCCTAAGTGAAAATTGTAGCCGATCTTCATCATGGATAATTTGCTTTTTACCCATTCATCCGGAAGTCCCGGGTTCGAATTTCGCTCAGCCATGATTTTTTTTCATACCTAAAAATTAAAAAAAAATATTTCTAACTCTCTTTGTAAACTTCTGCGGTGAATTAAATATTTAATCAAAAGAAAAAAAAAGCTTTAATTATTTATTATATTATTTAATTATATATGTTATTCTCCAAAATTGGAGGCAATTATTCAAATTGGCCGCATTCAGCATGCACTGAGGGTGAAGGTGAATAAAAGTATTTTTATAAAAAAACCGAACAAAGGGCAAATTTTCTGAACATTTATTTGTATCGTTTTCATTCATTCTTGCAATTAACATATTCTGTATATCCTGAATGGTCCTTTCAATTTATAAAATGCTGAAAATTTGGTTAAATTTTTTTTATAAGTGCGAAACCCAGTGCATAGCAATTTTCCGAATGTACTCACTGTATTTCGGTCCTGTTATGGCAGGATTTATAAAATTCAGTAGCCTAATTTTCTTTTATTTACTATTTTATTATCCTAAAAAACAAACAAACAGTATTAATTATTTTTATTTTAATAAATATAATAATCTTTAAAAGTTAGTAGTTGAATTATTTACCCTGTGTTTATGGAGGTCCATAATATAATACATGAAATACATATAAAATAGGACAGAATCGTAATAAAAAAAAATATCACGTAATTTTGATCAAGCATATTTAATTATAATTTTATTTTAGGAAACTTTTTTTTATTATTAAAATCAATATATTTCATAACCAAATTATATTTTTGTGTCATCATTGATGTCTTTAATAACAAAATTGAAAGGTTGTTAAAAGATAGTTCTAAAAAAATATAGAATTTCATTACTTTTCCATTTCGACTTATTAAAAGCGAATTTCATTTTATTACATTACACTGTACATTCGATACTTTAATGAAATTTCTCCATTAAAATTTTTTTTTTATTCCTTTGATAATTTTAATGCACGAGTATATTCCTTTAATAGGAATTACCATTAAACTCTTATTTCATTTACCAGTTGATTTTTGTAATATTAATATTTAAGTAGTTTGTAAACTCATATAATATTTTAATCAAGATTAGAAAATATACATACAATGTAAAGCAATCTTGTCACAGGTCAGTAAAATCTTGGTGGGAATGTTTGACTGAATTAGTCCCTAAAGTACAGCTTTAAGTAAGTTGCCATCATTTCTGGTAGTGAACCCAGATGGTGAACAACTTGTTATCGGTGTAGTTGCTGTTATACTTGTTTTATTCTGGTTTCATATTGTTACAAGATTAAACTATAGAGAGCAATAATAATGCTCTAATTCACTTCTCACAACCTGCTCATTGTTTTAATTCTTTGAACTACTTATAATTCTTGACCACATAGATCTTTTGTTACACTACTACTGTGAAAAGATTGTAACAAATCGAAAATCAAAATTCTAATTAAATTAATAGATCGGTCTTTACTTTCAGTCGTTTTTCAATTTTTAAAATTATTGATTCGTTACTTTTTATTTTATATATATATTATATATTTTTTTATTTTAAGGTAATACAAATAAGTTCATGCATTCAGTGAAATTCACTTTAATAATTCACAGTGAAATTCGCTTTAATATACAGCTATTCCCTGTTCTAAACATAAGTTGCCATTTAAAAAATTGAACATCTCATGTGTTTCAACACACTTTGCGTGATGATATCGAACAGTTTATTCACGTGGCTCAGTGAAAAAAGGCAGTGGGATATTACAATACTCACTATCCTTAGTAGGTCTGGCATGAAAGCATTTTATTGTGAGAATTGTTATGCCTATTTCAGGAGTGACATTTGTCTAGTATTCGGTCTCCTAAAACCTTTATGATTGTGGCACTCAACATAAAACATACATTTTACATAAATTACATAAATAAAAGCTGGAAATTTTTTTTTAATCATTAAAAAGACGTTTTAACTGACATCATATTTTGTTGAAAAATTATACTTATTCAGGTAATTAAACGGATTAATGACTAAATTTCACTGAAATGCCAAAAATTATGTTACGAATTACGTGTTAAAATTATATTTTTTGATATCAATAAAAACACTTTTTAATGGGTGAAGTATAAATTTCATCAATGAGAATGCAAAAATACCCAATATTAACAAACGTTCTGTTACATTACAGTTCCCGTATATCAGTTGCTAAGTGTTATTTGAAAGGCAACTAAACCTAAGATGTGGAGGAACCCGATTTACGGGCACCGAAGCGGTGTCGGACTCGCTAACAGGTTCCGCTAGATAGTAAAAAAGGCGTATGTATTCCTGCGCACTACCGACTAAACCTCTACATCTGGCGACCCGCCCCTCCTGGGAATAGCTGGTAAAGTATTACTTCAGAAGGGAGGATAAGCACCACACACACATTCGGACAACAATGCTGCAAATAGCAAGGGACATGCCACACATGAACAAACATACCAACACGTATACACCACCCGCACACAGACACTTGCTCACCAACAACTCTCATACTTACATGCCATCAGCTTTAGCGCCCCCGGGACCCTAGCCAGTGGAATGTCCGCGCGGCCTCATTACATCCAGCCGACCACCACAAGATCAAGGGACCCTCTAGACACTCACCCGCCACCCTGAAACCCCCTCCACAAGACCCCATGGCCTCTATTTAACCTGCAGCTTTCTTCGTCGAACGAAATTTCTACATAACCTTGAGGAAACATTATAAATTAACGTACGAAGATATATATATATATTTATATAATTTTTAATAGATTATTCCTGTTTTATATTTTCAGAATAATAACCACCGACTAATCAGTACGACTTCTAAGGAATAGACTTTATTATCAGTTTATCTTATTGCCTTTGGCAGATTATTTCCTGAAAATATATCATCATCGGATGTAAACATAGTAATTAAAAATATTTCTTAAAACATTTTTAATTTTAATATTTTTCTTTGAGATTTTTGTAAATTTTAGCTAACTTATATCAAATATGATAATTATTTTTTAGAGAGACTAAAAAAAATCTATAAGGTTTTACATGAATTTTCTTTCAACCTTTGAATCATTGAATCTTGATTTTAACCGCGTCCTTTACAACATAATTTTAATTACTTAAGAGTATTAAATTTATTCAAACCAGGCAAAATGGAAGAGTCGTTTGGTTCAATTTACTCTACATTATATTATGTTTCTATTAAGCCAACATATTAGAATCAAAAGAATTTGCTAACCCTTCAGAAATGTTGCTGTCATAGTGTTCATTGGTATATAATATAAATACATTCGGAGAAGTTTTAGAATTGCATTTTCTACTAACTCAGTTTAAGAATTCTTTAATATTGCTTTTAATATTTGAAACACGTGTTTCATTTGTTAAAGAAATATCTCGTTTAACTGAAGATCTTAATTTTTTATATATACCATTTCAATACAGACTTAGAAATGTCTCTTTTGCATTAGTATTAATGTTCTAGGTTAATTTGTAAATATATTCTTTAGTAAACCATCAAGGATATTTAAATTTGACTACTTTATTACTAATAGGTATACTTAATCTAGTGCAATAATGATGAAATCATAAAAACAGTTATTTATTGCATCTACATCCTGTATTTTAACATTGTAAAAATTGAATACGTTGCTGTTTATAAAATCCATTAACTATCTTGGATGTGAATGGATTTGTTCCGGTATGAATTTTTTAATGTATATAAAACTTACGAAGTCTCCTTTAATGTAATTAAAATAAAACATAGTAATTTGAGGAAAAAATAAACCTTGTAGAAGGTTTATTTAATATTACAAAAATGATAGTATGATGTCCTTCATCGCGAAGAAGCTGAGAAACATCACATGCACAGTGAGATTCCCAAAAAAAATTATTGAGAGTTTTACCAAATACGTGAATTTAAAAGGTTCTGAAAGAATTAATTATAAATATTCTTTAGACATGTTTTCTGATATCAATTTTTAAACTACTAAACCGTTCGAAAAAAAAATTCAGCACCATTAAATTCGTTCAAGTTGTAATCTCCAAAATTTAAATTATTTACAGAAACATTCTGTTGCCCTTCCAGACAAATTCAAAAACCAGTGCAAGATATGACTTTCCTGGCTACGTCGACCAAGACCTTACATAGCCTTTTCATTGCAATATCTTTCCAATCTCCTTTTCCAGGAAAAAATTCGTAATTCGATTGAATTGTAAAGGACTTTCCTTTTAATGGTTATTAAAAATCTTTTTTTATTTTCATCATAAGTATTTAAACTTAAGTTATAAAAATATTTTTCCGACTTTAACTTTTGTTATTGATTGTATTGCTTACCAAAATAGGATTTAAGAATCAAACTTTTCAAATTTCAAGTAAAAAAAAGATTTCGTTTTGGGAGCTCCTTTACTCTGTCGAGACAGAGTAAAGTATTTAAATATTTTAAATATTTTTTAAAATATTTAAAAAAAATATATATTACTTATGATAGTATGAAAAAAATTTTTCTTATTTTTGGGTCCAACGTATATTATAGATACCTAACTACTTAAATTTTAATTTAAATATCTTAAATTCTTTGTCATCTTTAATTCCTTAAATGTCTAAAATTTATTTGTCGCGAAGGTAACAAAGAAATGTAAAAAAAAAATTAATAATAAAAATTGAAAGGGTTTCAACCAAATAAAAAAAACTCATATTTTTTTAGAGGTGGAGAATAAAATTTAAGAAAAACGATTTCCAAAAATTTATATCTTGAACATATTTCAACGTACACAATTTAAAAATTAATATATGTACATGTAGGGTTAGCTTAACAAATTTATAATTTTTTTTTGTAAATCTAACACCCCGTTCAATAAAGGCAAAATAAGAAAATAAATGTTTCATATATATTTACTATATTTTAGATCCGGAGTCTATAATTTATAGATTGTTGACATTTCTTGATGGTTCTGTATATGAAGTATAAAGTTTCAAAAAATTTTGAAAAATATTTTTATCAAAGGAAGATAGAGCAAAAGAACAAAAAGCATCTATTCCACTTTTAATTGGTGGGAGTTAATTTTTTGAAAAAAAAAACATTTCTGGGTTATTTATACATTACATAAATAAGATTTGATAAGGTTTTCTCTAAAGTGCCTCCAAAGAAAATCGAAATTGTTTTTTGTGATATTCCCCTACCCCTTAACAAATTTTGAAAAAATAATATACTAAATTATTTGAGCCAATAATTGAGAGAGTAAGTAATATTTTAACCAAATTTGAAGAGAATCGGTTCGGTCAGTCTAACATGTATACTTACGCACGTTCATATGTTTTCGTGGCTTAGATGAACTAATTTGGCTCTAAAAGGTAAAGATTTGCAAAAAAAACGATTCCCCACTTTTGATATGATTACTACACTTTCCCCTTTAATATATTTTTCTAGCTGTATTCGCCGGAAAAGTAAAAATCGATATATGTGATCTGCAGGAGAAAATAAATAACCTTAAAAAAATTGTTAAGTTCAAACGATGGCAATCTTATCAGTAATGACACATAGTTTTTACACAACAATTAATTTACACTTTATTTTAACATTTTGCTTATATATGATGAATAATAAAGAATGTTATGCCGAAAAATTAATTAATTATTCATTAATTATGACATTTAATTAGTATTTTTCAATGCAGTTCTATTTAGTTACCTAGTTACCTAAGTAGCTACATACGTAGTTATTTAGTTACCTAAGTATCTACCTAGTTACTTATGTTAGAGCATTAAAAGACATTGACTTTTACTAATTTTACTTTTAATAAAATGCTATTTTATCTCCTTTTGTTTTAATAATCCTGAAAAGAAAATATACCTCAGTTTTCCGAGTGGTCCTTTGATTTGCTCCAACATTGTAGGCTTTATTCTAGTTTTTCGTCTCATATGTAAACTTTTAATCTTAAGCAGTAAAATCTTGGATGGGTAAGACCTACGGTGACGGTTGTAAAGAGAAAAATCATTAAATTATACAAGTAAAACATGCTGCGAACCATAGTTTATGCACAGAATTAAAAGTTTTTTAAAACGTCAAAATCTTAAGTTTTTCTAATAAAATAACTTATAGAGAAAAAATCTGATGTGGATACCACATGACTTCCTTGAATGCCTATTAAATTACATATACACATTTTTAAAAGTACGTAAAATTTTATTTCATTAATAACGTCTGATATTTTTCCCTTTTTTTAAAATTATTATTGAATTATTGTTTACTATAAATTTTCTTTTACAGAGGTTAATAATTATTAATAAATCAATATATTTAAAAAAAATTAAAAAAAACAAGCTTAAGTCGGATTCGAACCGATTTACCATCCCCTTGTAAGATCCAGATATTTCATTAATTAAAATTCTATTTGGCTATAACTCTGGAACAAGTGAAAATAAATACCACTTATGATATATATATCATTTAAAATCTCTGAATAAGGACTTATTATTACTGTTATGAAAAAGTCCAAAATCCAAATGTTTTGGATTTTGGGCTTTTTTTGGACACTTTTGGTTCCTTCGATTATAGTCAAAAGGGGAGATACATAACCAGATGTTACAGCAGTCCTAAATCCAAAATTTTAACGTCCTACGGCTAATCGTTTTTGAGTTATGCGAGATACATACTTACGTACAAACGTCACACCGAAACTAGTCAAAATGGATTCAGCGATGGTCAAAATGGATATTTCCGTTGTTATCTAAAAACTGTAATTTTTCGTGATCACAACACTTACTTTACTTCGTTACAAAGGAAGTAAAAATACTTCTCAACATACCCACATTTATAGGTGTGTAAGAATTTAGAATTTATAGGAATTTTAAGAATATTAATTTTTCTTAATTCATGCTCAAATGCTGTTTGTTATTATTTTACTGTACAGCATGTTGAAGTGATGCTATTTATGAAAAAAGATCGAAGGAGTTATGTATGTTCTCGCTATTCATTGATTATATTAGCGTGTCTTTATAAATAATTATCATACTTTTATTACATACAATATATGGAAACTTTTTCATATTTCAAAATTGAGGGATATTAGGAGGTAAAAACAAGTGCGAATCTACGTAGTTACAAAATTACTACTTTATGATTTGTTGATATTTTTTCCGCCGTCTTAGAACCTCCATGTTGAATCAAATTTTTTTTAATAGTAAGATGCACATGGGATACACATTTTCAATGTAAATTTATAGCAGATAAAGGAAGCCGAAAACTGATTCTCGATAAATGGCTACATTTTTTATTTATAAGCAAAGTTGCGAAAACGGAAAAATCGCGGTAGTAATAAAACGAGGTATAAGGTCCTCCATAGGAACTTTTTATTTTATTTTATTACCTTGAGAATTACATCCAATAACAATAACTTCATTTGGATTTAACAAATGTCTCTAATATGTATGTTCTTATCAACACAGCGTGTGTTAATGTATTCAAACATGCATTCCAGAATTCTAATATTAATTGAATGTTATTTTACCCAAAAATTTAGATTCAGTAATTACATTCTAAAGAAGTGCTATATTACATTTTGAAAACTTTTAACTCAAATAATTTTGAAATTTGAACGGAATAATAGCCATATATTGAATATTTATGATTAGATATTTGCTTATCTTCAGATAGTGCGTCTATATGCGACAAATATTCATTTAGACATCACACTTTAATATGAATCACATGTATACGCATCTGGCAGGTTATAATGTCGCTTAACTGTTTCGTGTTTAACCAATGTGATACTGTAACGTACATGTTCAAATACAAGAAGTGAATTTTAATTTAGTTCAGTTTTTATTAAATACTTTAATCATCAGTGTTCAATTAATAGTAGCACTCTTTACAGATAATCTTCCTAGAACTCAGCAAATGCGTTGCTAAAATATATTCGAACGTAAAATATCTGCGGTATGACAGTTATGACTATTATTAATTATGGTATGACAATTATTTTAAATTAAATAAAAGATTCTTCTTCATTATTCAATGGAAAATTGTCACTTTTAACTTTTAAGTTCCAGTAGCATTCATTTTTGAGAATTTTAATGTACAGAATTTATCAGCTATTATAGTATTTTTTATAGATGGTTTTTACAATTTTTCCTTTCCTTTTTGTTATGCGCTAATCTTCTGATCCCAGCATAATTACTATATTACCATTACCAGTTTTATATATTACACTTTGTTTAGCTATATTTACCTATTTATTTACCAGATTAACTAAAATGTTTCTATACGCAAGATTGTATTATTAATTAATATTTCTATTTTTAACTACTTATGTAACTTACTTTTTCTACCAAGTATTATAAAAATTAATTAATGTATGTATGTTTTGCTTATTGTTTTCTTAAATGGGATTAATATGAAGTATTGTGAACACTTCTCTTTATTTTAATAATATTAGAAAAAAAAAATAGATTTTTTTTGTTTTTAGGAATTGAAACAGTTTATGAATTTTAAGCTCTTTTTGTTGCCTTTTACTTCCGTGAACGAAGCAAAGGAAGTATTGTGATCGCGAAAAACTTCAGTTTTCAGATTTCAACGGTAATATCCATTCTGACCATCCCTGAATCTATTTTGACTAGTCTGGCGTGACGTCTGAACGTACGTATCTACCTCACGTAACTCAAAAACGATTAGCTGTAGGATGTTGAAATTTTGGATTTAGGACTGTTATAATTTAATTATGCTTGCACCTGCTCTTTTGATTGTAATCGACTGGCCAGAAAAAAAGTGTCCAGAAAAAGCCTAAAATCCGAAATATTTTTATTTTGAACTTTTTCTTAACTGCAGTAATAAGTCCATATTGAAAGCTTTTCAATGATATATCATAAGTGGTACTTATTTTCATTGATATCAATGTTATAGCCATATAAAATTTTAATTAATAATAAATATATGGATGTTACAAGGGGAAAGCACATCGGTTCAAATTCGACTTCGTCTCATTTTTTAAAACTTTTTCCTAATTTAAATATATTGATTTATTAATAATTAACCTCTAATTGTAAAAAAAATTACAATAAATTATTATTCAATGATAATTAAAAAAAAAATCGAAAAAAATATCATAAGTTATTAATGAAAAATTATCTTATGTACTTTTCATTTAAAAAACAAATGTGTATATGTAATTTAATAGGCGTATACGGAAGTCATGTGGTGTCTACATCAGATTGTTTTCTTATTATCTCATGCTAATTACCCTTCTTTCTTTTTCTGTTTAGCCTCACGAACCAGGGTAAAGTATTACTTGCGAGGATGAATGAGGATGATATGTTTGAATGTAAATGAAGTGTAATCTTGTACAGTCTCATGCCGACCGTTCCTGAGATGTGTGGACAATTGAAACCCAACCCAACACCAAAGTACACCGGTATCCATGATCCTACCCCGATTTAAGGTAAGAGTGCATTCTTTCTTTTTAAATATTTAAATTATTCTTGGTAGAGATAGATTGTTTTTATTATAAATTTATAATTATAAATTACGTAGAATCGTTAACAGTTTAAAGATATTATGTTATTGCAAAGAAGGTTATTCGTATCCTCTTCGATCTAAACGCGCTGTTAATGATAATTCACTTATAATAATGAACTGCACAATAACTACAACGCATTCAATTCCTCAGATATTTTCATTTTCAACCTGTAGAAAAAATATATGTGAGTATGTTTAGGTTTAGCCCGTGGATCTAAACATAAGTATCAAAGTTATTACAAAATATTGCAAGTTTATAATCTGCTATATTTGAGGGAAATTTCATTCATATTTACAAGAATGATAAAATACAAAAAAACATTACTTTCTTTGCCATTCTTCACTGTGTTATGGAAATATTGTAGCTAATAAGGAGTTGTTTTAATTATCTAAGACGATCATGCGAAAAATATAAAAATCCTTACAGGAAGTCAATACAAGCAATTATGGTGGTGATATAAGGAAACCAGTAAAATTTTGCTAAATAATGATATTTTGCTAATTTAAAAAGATTACTATTCAAATTGTGTTTGAAGAGGGAGAATTTATGATGAATATTTTCAAAAGTGTTTAATTATAAATAATTATTAACGTAACTATGTGTTGTAAACATAAACTTTTGATGGGATAATCTGTATTTATTATTTAGTTACAATACAGTAGAAATATGTCAAGTATTTTAATGAAAATTTTAGCATGAAACTTTCGTAACAGAGTGTTATTTTTGGCAGTATTCATCAAAATTAATGTTTTATTTACGTTAATTTCGTTTATTTATGAATTATTTGTAAAGGGTTATTCGTAACACTATATTGCAGTAACCTTTTTTTTTAATTAAAAAACTGTGTAATAATTTTTTTTTATTTCATAATAATACTCTATAACAAAATTTAAGAAAAATTTATTTGGTTAAATCTCTGGTCAAATTAAGGAATTAATTTTTTTTTCATTTTTGATCTGTGTGAATATTATAAAATAATAAGATTAAAGTAACTTTGTTTTCTGTATTCTAGTTTTTTCTCTTTAATTCTAAAACCGAAGTTTTTCGTATTATTAGAAAAATTGTTTTCATAGCTTTGATTATATCCTAACTAATATTATCTTATTATTACTGTTATTAATATTACTTCATATTCTATTAAAACTATATTTATATAAACCCCTTCACATTTTCCTAACACTGGAATATTACTTTTAGCTTTTTCATATTCAACCAATATTTCTTACCATTTAAAATATTTTTTTCAGTTAAAAAGTGTATAATTTAGAACATTGACCAAGCAATTCATTTATGAAGACTGAGAATTTTTCGTTAGGACAGTAATTTCTACAGATAAACAATTTTGTTTTAGCGTGGATTAAATTGATAAATATAAAATCATTGTTCAATACTCTGTTAATCCTATACTGCGTAAAAGTGTGTGGACACTTTTACTTTTACTTTTACACATTTTTACTTTTTACTTTTATACTTTTACTTTTTGAAGGTTACCTTCACGGAATACATGGAATTATAGTCCAGGCCGTATCTGTTTTAAAATGGGCATAAAGGAACTTTTCTATATGACTGGTAATTTTTGCTTTAATGCTACCGGAATTTCATCAGAAATGATTATTTCGTTATGCGCCAATTGAAAAAAGTGTGCTAAAAGTTTTATTAAACAAAATGTAATAAAAATGGCAAAAATATTCATTTGTTTTCTCCAGTTTCTATAGATAACTCGATTAACTGTTCATTTTAGAAAAAAATATCAAGAGAGAGAGAAAAACGTTTTGTTGTTAAATTTTAAACACAATATCATCGGTTGCAAATCGAGAAATACATTGTTATTATTAATGCAAAAATCGCATTAACTGTCAAAAAAAAAAGAAAAAATCAAGATTTATTGGGGAATTTATTTCGAATACTTATAAGTTTTTATTTAACTCGCTTTAGTTATAATCAAATCTTGCAACTTCTATATCTTTTGATCTATCGTATGAAAATCAATGAAATTTTGTACACGTATGCAACTTAGATGTGTAAAAATAAATATTTTTAATTTTTAGTTTTAATAAACAAACAAACTTGAACAAACAATATTCAGGTATAAATATTATCAAGAATATATTTTTTTGATGTAAAAAGTTTATTTTTATTGTATTTTATGTTAAAATACAATAAAAAGGTCATCTCCGAGCAAATTTAAACCAACAAAGAATTAAAACTCGTGTTATTTTATTACAGATAAATAAAGTATATACATATACTAAACAACCTCATTAAACAAAAAATATATTTTAAAATACAGCAAATGTCCATAAATACTTATTTGAAAAGATTGTTATAAAAACTGCGCCACGCTTTTATTTAACAAAATATTTTCATTACTTTTAATTTTAAAATTTAATAATTATTACATTTATTTATTTTTTATTTATTGGTTATTTATTAGATGTTTAAATAATTTATTTTTTCTTTTCAGTGCATTTTTATATTTATTAATATACTATATTTTTTTATTTAAAATTCTCAATTTGATTTAATTCTTATTTTATACTTTTTAGATGATTTTTCTAATTTATTTCCTTTTTTTTATTAATGTTAATATTAATATTAGCTAAATGAAAGCTCTTTTAAAAAATAATTTTTTATATGTAATCAAATATATTTTTGTATTTTTTTTTTTATTTTTTGTATATTTTTTAATATTATAAATATGACCTTCAGATTTTGCCTCAAAGAACTTATTGATATGATAAAGCAACACGCGAAATTTCAACGAAATCGATCTTTTGACAGTTTTTGTACAATAATGTTGCAATCCAGATTTAAGAAAAAATGCGAATTTTCCAGATTGTGTAGAGCCTGAAATAAAGTCTCTAGATACTTGAACATTTAATCACACGTAAAGGAGTGTTCAAACTTCAGATGTATTTTGAAAAGTTTAAATCAGTTAATTAGGAGAGGCTAGGAAATTTCTCAAACATACTTGGTAAATAATTTTGCATTATAATTTAAAGAAATTATTCATCTGAAAATTAATTGATGCATTAATCCGATAGATATTTTTTATTATTCAAAATTCATGTGTTTACTAGCCGTATTACTAACATTTAGTCATTAAAATGATCCAATGAACTGTATCGTACATAAAACCATTAGTAATAATTTGTTTTAAACGACTTCAACTAAACATTATATATTAATTTTGTTCAAGCATTGATCACAAACGCTTCGATTTTGATGATTTCTTTTTATTTTGTATGAGTTTCTTTGACGGTTCAATAGTAACTTTCTTCGGTATAGTAACGATGTTTTAAACAAAAAACTACATTATCATGAAGTTGAATTTTTATACTTTTTATTTGTTTATCGTTATCATTAAATAGTATTGTCTTGTTATAGTCTAATAACAGACATCTTAATTCGACATTCAGATTATTTCACCTGAAATTTCAAGAATTGTTGGCAAACAGTAGATAAAAATAATTTATTTTCCACATTCTAGACAGCTTTAACTGAAATCTTCGCAGTTACTGCATTCTTTATATATTTTTTTTAACACTAATAATCTGAGCCCCTTGAAAAGGGATATTTTTTACAATGGTGGTAGTTTTATTGTAAGTCTTTCTATATTTTAAATAGGGACAAAAAAAAAATATATTATACTAAAAAAACGAATAAAAACTAATTCAAAAACCAAAATAAATATTCTGTTATAAAAAAATGTATTTTATTTAATGTTTCTTTAAAATTTTAAATGTTTTAAGTCGGCATTAAATTAAGGGCTGATAATTTGTGTACTATTTCTTGGAGTATTTCGATTCGATTAATTTATTTATCGTTATTTTTATTAGTTATTTTTATAACTTCAAAAATAAACATTTAAAGAATTTATTGTTTTATAAATTTAATCGTTCATTTTTAAATCATTTCTATAATATTTTGGATAATTTTTATCATTAATTTACTTACTTTAATTACTTAAAAATATTTTAAAACAAAAATATGCATATTTTTTTTCATTCCGACAACTACGGATCACGTTTGTTTAGTATTGACTTCTTTTTCTTTTCCCAGAAGGTTTTTATTCTTTTGCTCTGTTGTTCCGCCTTTCTTCCGTCCATCTATTAAAGTTTATACTCTTCTTTTTCTTTCCCTCTGGAAACTTGGATTCTCGAATCACTTTTCTAAATTTATTTTTTTTCTTTTACACAGATCCTTAGAAATGTTTAATGTTTTTAGATCTGTTTCTTCTTCTTTAAACCAATTGATCTTTGTGGCTCTGTTTATGTAGAAATTAAATATTTATTTTGTCAATCCTAGGTTGTTCATTCCGAATAAATGTCGATAAGACTGTCATCTTCTTTTCCGGATTAAGACCCTTATTTCTTTTGTAGATTTGTAAATCTCTTTTTCATTTTTCAATTTGTAAATTCCAACTTCATATTTTGATCTGTAAATTTTTCGTAAAATTCTTTTTTCTACTTTTGCAATTTCTTATTCTGAAAATGACTGCATTTTTCCCTATACATTGCTTCTGGTAGGACTACAATTTTAAATTGGATCAGTTTGTATTTATACAACAAGGTTTTTTTATTGTAAATATTCTTCATAAGATAACAGGCAGTTTCCACTTTTCGCACTCTATTCTTCATCCCATTTTTTTATTTATAATCTGCGTTCCCTAATATTAAAATTTTTGAACTCTACTTATTTCTTTGTTGTTAAAAATTTTAAGGGTTTTAGTTCTGTTATTTTTGTCATTGGAAAACCAGTTAGTTTTTTCATAAGAAGTGTGAAAATCAACTTAGTTTTGGATTTTTGATTTTAGCCTTGTTTATATCTCTTGCGAAAATCGCAATATAGTCTGCGAAGGCCAAAATGTTTGCATGTATGAATTTAGTTTTAGTGCCCATTTTTATGTTTTCGTATGTGTTTTCAAGGCACATTAGTTTTAAAAAATGATTCATAAAATATCTAATATTTTTTTAGGCATTTTTAACTAAATTAATATTAAATTTTTATATTCTGCATACAATGATAATCATGATGTGTTTAAAAACACTGAAAAATGTTTAAATAGTCGTAAAAAATGGATTGTAAATAAGTTGATACCCAGAAATTAACTAATATGAGAGGTGAAATAAAAAATAAAAATTTCCCTGATTAAAATAAAATAGAATAGATTAAAATAGAATATTACTGATTGAATATATACATAATATAATGAAATTTTGTGAGTTTTTCGTGATGTTAATAAATGAAATATGTTTAGAAATTGATTTTACTCTAATTAAAAATAATCACATTTATTTAAACATTAAGTAAATGTTAATTTAATGTATTTTTAGTTTTTTCCCCTCAATCAAATAATTGGACTCGGTCCGCAGTCAATCCTCCTGATTTATTGAATTTTTATTTTTCAAGTCGTTCCAATTGTAAATCAGCTATTTCACCAACAAATCTCAGTCCTTCATCGGTTAATTTTCTCTCAACCAATTTATTTGAAATTTCCTCCTTGCGAACTTTAACCTTTCACGTAATTTAAAAAATTTATCAACAAGTTAAATCATTTTTATTAAATTAAAAGTTTATTTTTAATTTTTTTTGTGTATGTGATTAATTCACCACATAAGCTTTAAGCTTGGAGTGTGGAATGAAAAATAAAAAGTGCCATATTGACAGGGGTTTCAATCCGAATGTTCCGGATGAAAGTTTGAATTTTTTTCGTTCCATCATTCGTTTAAAAAAAAAAAAAAAACAGTTTTTAAAAATAAATACCATACACTTAAATTTACGGTAAAAGTTATAACAATTTTTACCTGAGTCTGAGTATATTTTCTATCCAAATCATAATTATAAAAATCTCTGAAGCGTAAACCGGCTGAGATTAAGATAAACATTCTGTAAATTTTCACTTTAAGTTAAAATGTTATTTAATTTAATACAGTAATTGCTGTACTTGCGGTCCTGAAATTTGGGCATATGGAATACAGCTTTGGATTCGACAAGCTCGAGTTGTAACGAAATCCAAAGCAAACTATATAGAAATATGATAGAACGATGTGGTTTGGGAAAAATACCAAAACCCACAATTAACTGGGATTTCTAACCGTTTCAGAGGAGGTTTGGCGATCCCGTACAAGACACAAAATGAGACTGAACAAATACTTGAACTGGATCTCGACTAACCTCTTGGATAACAGAGAGGATATTTGTGCGCGTAAAGCGACTACATATATTAAATCTTTAAATTCTCCGAGATTTATGGTGAATCAGCTACTCTAGGTTGTAAAAATCATCGTCAAAATACTTCATTTCGTTTCGCCACTTTCTTTTGTTGATTCTTTGATTTATTTCACTGTTTCTTTGTTATTTTTTCGTGATCCGTGAACAGTATTTTTTGGTATTTTCTTTCGTTTTTATGTTCTAAACTTGATCGATGTTCTTTGGAGTCATCTTTTTATATTCTTAATTATGTTTATTGTATATTTATGTATATTATATAAGACATGAATACATGTCAATTTAGTTCTTTGAGAGATTTCAATGAAAACTCCTCTCAGAATATAATTTTTTTCAATTCAATTTACTTATTGTTCTGGTAAATTGGAACGGATTGTAAATTAAACCCTGCGACAAAAAAACTTTCATTATTAAGTATTAATCTTTTTTCGTGTTTCATAACGTTTTTATTTATCTTAATTAATTTTGTGACTTTTACATATGTTTAGTGAAAATTCTTTTTCTTAAGTTGTTTTAAGCATTTACGTCAGCAGCAGACTAATGTAAAAAAAAATAATTATATTAGCTTAATCTTCTATACGTTATCACATGAAATGTTTTTTTTTTTAATAATAAAAAAAAACTAGGAGATAGAGTTTGAAAGTAACAGAGGGAATTTTTTAACAGCAATAAAGAATAAAACCTCATTGTGTTAACTTTTATCAAGTACGTTGTTTTCTACTTTATTGTCGTCATGACAAATTGTGTTTAAAATTAAGGTTGGCAAGCGGTTTCGTCAAAAAGTTCATTCTTTACGCATTAATATTCATCAGGGATACGGAACAGGCAATTTTGATAAAATGTACCACCATAGAATTTCATCAAGTGATGGAGAATATATATAGTGAGAAAAGAAAGTTAATTCAGTGTACGTATACAGTTAAGTAAAATGGATGAAAAGATTTTGCGGCAGTTTCATTCTGTATTCTCGTATTTTGTTAAAAATACTTTTAAATAAAATTGTAACAAAGAAAACGACTGCAGTTAGTAATTTTATTGTTGTTACACAATTTATAAAGCAAATAAGCCTCTTTACACTTTACGAGGACTCAGTAAACCACCATTTGCTGAAGTTTTTAATTGCGGCGATCTTTAAAGAGAAGAATAAAAACAATATTTTATAAATTAATTTAAATTATTTTTATTTTTTAAATTATTAATTTATAGTTGAATAAGGATTAAGAATTATTAATTTATAATGAAAAGGTTCTATTAAAATTAGGTAATCGACCAAATAAATATTTGATAGCAGTTGAAAAGTAATATATTTGACAAACGAATACATAGATATAAATGTGTACTTTTGATATTACGTTTAACCTCAGACGGCGTCACACACTTTTTTACGAACATTATAAAGAAAAACCTAGTTTTATCGATTGCGTGATTGACATTAAGGGACAATATTGTAGAAAAGAAATCCAACAAGTGATGTGTAGAAATATCATAAAACCAAAATTGGTTGAAAGTTATTATTGCCATATAAAAACCCTTGGGAAGGAATTATTTGTAATTTTTAAGTAACTTATTTATTAATTTAATCGATTATTTACGTTAATATTGGATTTAGTAACAAAACTAAACAGTAATTAGCGTTATAAACTTGAAAATACAAATAAATTTAGTCATTGAATAAACATTAATAATTAAAAACTTAATTTGAAGTTACAGCTTAAGTTAAATTCCATCAAATGACAGGAAATTATCAGAACGCTAATTAAATTCAAATTTGAATTACAATCAAAAGAAACGAAAATATAATCTATTATATTTTAAAGATAAAATATTCTGTGAGACGATATTTAAAATTTATGAATTTTCATTAATAAGATATCAAGCAAACATTTCTGTGGGTAATACGTGTTAGGGTATTGGTGAAATATTGTATTAGTTATAAATTATACGATGAGTTTCATGCTTAATAACTTGCTTCTAAACAATGTAAAAAAATGGAAGTTATTATTTTATAATACGACTATATACCAAACCACTATTTTCCTACCGAGAATGCGGTAGCTAGAGTATGAAAAAAAAATTCCTTTCGGCACGCCGGAAGGCAGAGGTAGATTTCTCGAGGCCAAATAGGGGTAGGCGAATTTGGATTGTACGAGCTCATATCAAACATTACTTTCCATGTTTTATGGACACTACGTTTTCTCATTAGTCAACAAGTTATTGCTGAATCTATCAAGACTTCCTTATGATTTTTCCCGAACTGCTTGACAACACACTTGTTTGAGGATTAGTGGGATATTCTAGGTGTGTGTCTTTGTGTTGCTAATAAAAAGACAATGTTTTCAGAAAGTTTTATTTAAAAACATGTATAATTGTAACAACAGTGATGTTAAGAAGACGGTTTGAAAGTACAATAGGCCTACATTTCCCGCATAAGTATTACGACTTACGTTAGATACCCTGGCTTGTTTAAATATACCGAAAAGAAAAATCTACACCCCTACCTTCCTATCAATTTAGGTCAAAAAATAACATGATGTAAATGACATTTGTACAATATTGATTCCAAGTCTTGAATGTCTCTGTGTAACATGACATCGCTGTAGGTTTGTTGAAGAGCCTTTCCTTGTGAACCGTTACCTTGTTTTCGCTAGGTGCTGCTGCCGCTTTATTCCTTGAAAATAGAATTCAATCGAAATGGTTTATAAAGAATACGGCAATTTAGAATACGACAGTAGTTTCATATGTAGACAAGCTTCAAATGTTTAGCATATGGGAAGTCTATCCTTATTACAATACCAACAATATTTTGGTCATCCCTTACCGTAAGAGTTCGTCATATCAAAAATTGTTTCTGACAAAATTTTTAGGTAATATTTAGAGGACTAACGATCGCTTTAAACGGATTTGATCCTGTGCGTATTAAGGGAGATATGATTTTTTTGTCCTTGAAAGGCCCATTTTTTCTACCCGTTGGGCCAATGGTTGGTTATATCAAAAAACTTTACATAGAGAAGTTTTATACCCTTATCCAAAGAATAGTAAAAACTTTAACTGAATTCGATATTTTTCTTAATAAGAAAGTTGTAGCTAAAACAAATTTATAATTGTAGTTATAAAAAGTTACATTTTTCTGTTTTTTATTTTTTGGTTTTGGTCATCTCTTGCCGTAAGAATTGGTCATATCAAAAATTGTTTCAGGCAAAAGTTTTAGGGAATGTTGAGAGGACTAACGAACAATAGTTTAACAACTATTAAACCGATTCTATACTGTTCCTATTAAGAAAGGTATGATGTGTTTTGTCATCGAACCCCCATTTTTCCACCCCCTGGGCTAATTGTTGGCGGTATCAAAAAACTTACGTATATAGGTTTTAGGCCCTTATTCAAAGAATAGTAGGAACTTTACACGAATTATTTAATAAGAAAGTTATAGCGATATTTTTTGTCGAAAAAGCCCCATTTCCACCCTCATTGACCGATTTTACCCATTAACGAACTCGACCGAGATTTTTGGTCGTTATATTTTAAGTATCAATTTGAAAGTGATTGGCGCAAAATTACAGCAGTTATTGTGTTCACAAAAAAGTGAAATATATATATAAATGTATTTATAAACGTTTGGATTGACGGTGGTTTTGGAGTCTGGGGGATGTGAAACGCGAAGATATGTTGAAAAAAATATTAGGAAAGGTATAACGCTTTTAGGTAGTAATGAATATATTCCCCCTTTCAGAGAGGAGGCATCAGCACAACTTCACACACGCGTGCACAGAAGAAGACGATAGAATATTAGGTGTTAATTCAAGATAAGCATGTTGAATTGAAATCTATAGATCCATTACTTATTTGTTTTATTTCTGTTCTAAACTATTTTAAGCGCATACGTTATTAAAAATTGTTACTTTTATTACACACTAATTGTTTTAATAGAGAGAAGAGAAGACTGTTAAAATCAAGAATTAAACTTAGGGATTTTAATTTGATATAATATAACCTATTTAATGTTATAATTCCATGGAAACTAATTATCACAAATTTAAACAAATTTGAATAGAAAAAAAAAAATGAAAAATGTAATACTCATTCATTTTGTCAATCCATCAATCATCAGTTGATCATTATTCCACAGATTAAACTAATTAAAAACAAAACGAAACTTTAACAGATTTAACACCTAATTTTTAAATTTTATTATTTTCATATTGTTTAAAAAAAATATATATTTATAAAATATTTATTAAAAATAATATAAAAAATAAATAAATAAAAAAATATTTATAAAAAAAAGTTATTGTATAAAATTGCGTGAATCACGTAGCGGTGAACCTCCTAGCAACAGGGATGATGATAGAAGATTAAAGTGGCTACACGTTCTGGACCTTAGTGATTCTACAGTGTCTTAAGCGTAACTTCAGCTCTGAGTGCTGTGAATTATCTCTTCGATTTTATTTTCAAATTTATTGCTTATTTGCTTCTTTTCCTTTTTTCTCATTGTTTCATCGTTTTTTTACTATTTATTCCTTTTATTTTGCTTTCTCTCGTTCTACGGTTAGGTGTTAAATGTTGTTCATAATTACTTAGTGTAAGTGTTGCTTGCCACAAAAGTTCTTTCTAATACTAGTGAGTATTGTGGAGTTTCGCTGGGAACTCATTATGTGATTGCGATTGTAATTCAGTTTGATCAAGGTTTATATAAATGTAATCGATTGCAAATAAACTTTAAAAATAAAAAAATTACGTTTTTTCAATATTATTTTTATCTTTTTTGCCTTAAAATTCGTATTATAATAAATTTATTATTCGTCGCTTATGCGGATGTTCGAAATAATAAATTTGATAAAATTGAAAATTATCATTAGTTGAAATTGATTACTAAATTACGCACTATTTTCATTTTTTTACATTTAATTTAAAATATATAAAATACTAAGCCTTAATCAAACTTAGAAACTTCTAAATGGAATAAAGAGACACTACTGCTTTGTCATAAAGCTCAGCCGTGGCGATCTTTATCTTTTGAAACAAAAAAATATGCATTATAAGGAAGCGGGCCTGTATCATTTTTCTACAAAGATTAATTATAAAAAATAAATATTGCAGTAACAAACGAATAAAATGTAAAATTAACAAACTCAGTTTATTAATGAGGCATCAGTTAAGGGAACATTAGTTTACGAGTAACTATACGAGTATTTAACTTTTCCTTAAGAAAGCTTTTCCTTAGCTAACTGGCGTAAGTTACTTTCAGTATCTACATTAAGACAAGGGGATTATTTTAATAGTTGGCGACCTTATGAGAATTATGAATAATCAAAAATGACATAGAACTTAATAACTCCCAAATTACTTAAAAAATAAAATAAAAAATAAGCAGGATTATATTGGGAAGTAAGAAGCTTGAAAACAGATAGTATTTAGTTCTACAAGTGACTCTGTTCACCACAAAGACTAACTATTGTTAACATCGGCGTTCTCAGAGAAACGATGTTTGACTGGTGCCTGTTGAAGCTAACTGTTTTGTATGAGTTACATCCATAAAAAAAACGAGGATATCAGTTTAAAAAACAAAAAGGTGTGGTATATGGTATTATGGTTTAAGGTATACGGTATGGAATATATTACAATTCACACCTTTTTGTTGTGAAAAGATGCATTTTATATTTAACTTCAACTCGACTAGGGAAAAGACAATATAACTTTAAAATAAAAAAAAGAAGATAAATAAGATGATTATGTATCAAAATAACTGATTGCCTTTTATTCTTAGATAACGTTTAAATTAGAATAAAAACTAATTTAATTAAAAAATATAACCTGTAGGTACATGATGTACCTGAAATAATCTTTATGCACAAATAACAACCTAAAAGATTATTACAATTAATTTATTTTTTTTAAATTTTTTTTACTAATTTTTTACCGACGTGTTAGGCCACGGGGTCGAAAAGAAGGGAACTAAACTGGTTGCTAGATAGAAACTCAGTTATCGTTATCTAATGAACTGTGTTAATCTACAGAATTATCCTTAAACGTATATGGACGTATGAGATGCAGCTACGTAACAGCAATATTGAGGTAATTCAAAGATTCCAAAATACGAGTAAATTAGTGAGGAGCATAACATTGGACCTTCTCCGTGTCCTTTACTCTAACGGGCCTCCACGTCTCGGCCCGCAGGTCGGATCTTACTTTGCGCCCGCCTCAATCCCCAAAGTAGGATCCACCAGGCCCGGCTATGCCGTCTGTGGGTCCCCACACCAGGAGCCGGACTCGGTCTTTATGCCAATGTCTCTAACGGGGACATCCTCGTCGGGACTCGGGTCTTTTTCGGTCGGGGGTGCGAGAGTACCCGTGTCTCATCACTACCGCCCACTCGTGCAAGCACGTGCGAACGGCAGCTCCGCAGAGGGGTGTCCCTCATCCCCGAGCCTACAATCCTTCTACTGAAGAACCCTGCGATACTTAGGGCACCGCAGCATGGTGGCGATGATGTTCTCCGCGCTGAGAGGTCCGGTATTTGAGATCCGTGGTCTCAATGGCGTTGAACTGTTCACGGGTTAGTATGACCTATATTTCTTTGGGTTTTGTGTACTGACAGGAATATATGTACTTGACTAATGAAGAATTTAACAGGGAATCGATTCAATTCTCATTTTTTCTTCAATAAATCGAATGAATGTAATGGAATACTTGATTGTTTGTTTTTTTTTTAAATGGCTATGTCGTTTCGCTACTACATTTGACCTTTTTATTCATATTTTTAAAATAGTTTTCCCAGTTTATAGTAAAGTTTATAAAATATTCTAATTTAAAAATTTTCTTATAAAATTATTTTATTTTATAGATGTAACGATAATTAGAAAAGAAATATTTTAATTTATTCGTATCTGCTACATTTACAAGTACTAAGAAAATACTTCTTTTTTTTTTTTGAAAAAAAAAATCATAGAATATTGTTCGATGTAGCCTACATTTTTATGAAACTTTTTGAATGAATATATTATCAAATGTAAATACTTTTATAAACATTTTTACTTCCTGCACCACTCATCAAAGTATAAATATTCATATTTAATTCAAGAAGTTCATAATATATTCCTAACTTCTGAAAAAAATAATGTTGATGTTTGATTTTTACTTGTACCATATTATGAATGTATTTACAACGTATGTTAAAAAATATTTCCAAACGAATATATTTAATTACTGAATTACTAAATTTTACATTTTTTAAGTAATTTTTTGATAAAAAAATTAAACCGATATAAAATCATATAGTTCGTATATTTCAGCGTAATCCTAAATTCACCTCGTAAATATTTTGAATTCATTATTTTGAAATGTCCGTCGATCAGTCAATGTTGTATTTACCGAATAACTTTTTTTTTAAAAGACACCAATTTAATATTTCGCAATACCAATTAGACTCATGTCACATTATACTTTCAGTCAATTTTATTTGTATTTTTTTTTTTAGTTGGCTCTAAAAATTTGTTTGTTTTTTTAATTTTTAATGACTTTTATTCTTAATTGGATATATGACAGACAATTGGATTTATACATGGATTATATAAATGGAATTAATTAAAACGTTTTGTATAAGTTATTAAATAAAAATACAAATTTTCAATTTAAAAAATAACTTTTTTTGAGAGAGATTGGAAAATATGAAGTCAAGAGAAATATCTGTATATGAATACAATCTCATCACTGTTTTTTATTAATACTATGAAAGCGTTTATTTTATTTATAACATTTGAGACCACCAAATTGACAGGACGTTTACGTTGACATAATTTTAAAATGTACTACGATCAGCTGTTATAATAACGCAAATATCACAACTTTTATACTATTAACATGTGAAGTTTTAATTATTGTTACAAATATGACGAATAATGTAATGTAATAATTATTCGGAGTATGGAAATGAATTCCGAAAGGGTTTATTTTATTTGTTAAACTAGATAATTTTTAAAGAGGAATAATTTTTAAAGGGCGAAAACAAGTTTATGACACTGAGAAGGAAATTTTATTTATAACTGTCTAAGAATAAGATATCTGTAGTAAGTATAGTAAAGAAAAAAAAGCTTCAGTATAGAAAGTAGTGAGAAATGAATGTCGTTTATTGGTTCTCAGATCGAAAAGTTGTAATAAACGAAGAGAAAGAAAAATGTGAGAGTTAAAGTGACAATTTAAAGAAAATAAACTTGTTAAGACTCACAGATAACATTATTCTTTTAAATTAAACAAAACTAAAAATCGTTAGTATAAATACTTAAAGGTTTCAATCGGATGAAAATTACTATAAATAATAATGTTAATATAGACAAAAGTAATAAAAAAATGACACTAAAATAAGAAATGATAATTTACGTAAAGATGAATGAATATCAGAGGAAATGTAAAAACTAGACTTCCTCTTGTTTATGGTATTATGTGCGTCGTAAAAAAATAATTCAGTTAGCATCACAAATAAATTTACGTATTATAAAAATATTTCTTACAATGTCAATTCTTGCTGGTTCGTAATGAAAAAAACCTCTTGAAAAAGAATAGCTAGAAGAAGAAGGATTTTTTAGTTTTCCGAAACAAACTAAAATTTGATGGCTCAGTAAAATTTTATATGATGCAAACGAAAGAGAAAAGTATGCAACTTTACGGATTCTATTATTTCATGAATAACTGTAATTTGAAACTGTTGTATTAAGTTACTTAGGATTGCATAAAGTAGATCTAAAGTAAAGTATACTATAAAAAAGTAAATATCCTGTCTAATAGGTAAAGGGAAAATACAATTTAAAATAATAAAACTAAACGGAATTTCTAGAATACGAGCTAGATTAAAGGGAAAAAGGGCAACTGGTTGAAGAAAAATAAAATGGAAATAATCAATTAAACGTATTTTAATTTTGGTGAACGGTTTTAAAAATTCGTAAATCAATGTTTTAGAATATAATCAGTTTATTAGTTGTAAAATAATAAACACGAAGTAAAATTATTAATTCTTTTATTTTTTTAAATAAATTATGTGCCTGGTAGTTTAAATCGGTTTGTGGAGACCAATTAAAAGATAAATAATGCAATAATAAGAAATTTATGAAACAAGAATACAGAAAGAATTATTTATTCTTTGCGCTCTTCATTCAGTCGATCAGTGTTGACTGAAACAGTATTTAAAAATTAGTTTTAATGTTTTCTGTGTCTACGACCAGCGCTGTAACACCTGACCTGGAAAAAATGGAAAGTATTTACCAGATAGAATTATTTTATAAATATGACTTGCGTAATTTCTAAAGTAACATTTTTCAACGTAAAGTTAAATAGTTGTTGGGCCTGCCGGTTGATTAATGTTAATTTTTAAAGCATCAATAATGTGGTGTACTGTGGTTTTTTCTAATAATAGTAACTTGGAAGAAAGAATATTGTACTAGAGCAGAAATTATACGGCTAATTTTCTTATAATATGTTACAATATTTAACTCCACATCAATACAGATGAATCTGCAGCATTCATATCAGCAGAAAGTAGTATAACACAATAAACAGTTTCATTTTAAATCTCTTCTATCTTTTCTATCAACACAGATAAATATTAAAAAATACCACTGCGAAGAAACATCATTGTTCTTTAATGTAGAATAATAAAAGAGCGTGCGGGTACAATTTTATATATAGTATTTGTATATAATTTTTTAAATTTATGGTCAAAATCCGTTAAATGCCCACAACGCCCTACTTATCGGTTATCTGCCCGTCATGTAGTTAGTTCTTAGATGGCACCACTGAAACTCTATTTTGAAATAAGAAAATGAATAAATAAAATTATTTATCTAACCAAACTTAACCTACGCTCGTTAACCTTGACTAGCGAGCGAAGCGAGCGTAAGTTAATTTTGTTTAGATTATATTTGTCTGTTATCTTTGATAGGCAAACTATATGAAAGATTCCTGCGATAAGAATCTTGATGGAATTGGGGAATTCGGGAGGACTTACACTTTCACAACACTGATTCATTAAAGGAAAATCTACAGTTGATGCCTTATGTAATGTGAAGTATTGGGTGGACAGGTGGAGGGTAGGCACCGAGAGGAACAGGAAGATTCCCTTACTGGTCTCCTAGACAAACGCAACGCTTTTAATAGCATTCCAAGGCGGTTATAATGGAGGAGCGAAGAAGAAGGAATATTTCTTATTTGGTGGCCACGATAAGTAGTTTTTTACATGACCAAGGACTGGTAACAGAGACAACAGATGGAGAAGTCCGGTTCCAGATGCAGGAGGGATGCTACAAGGAACCGCCTTGAGCCCCCTGCTCTGGAATATCGCATATATCGCATTTGATGGGATACTAGGATAGCAGTACAGGGAAATGTGTCCGTAATTGCATATGCGGATAACCTGGCAGTATTGGTCAGGTCATTCAAAAGAAGTTGAGTCTGATGCAAATACAGTGATCAGACGGATAAGCTCCTGCCTTAGCATAAGCGGATTAGAATTGGCTCCCCAGAAGACACAACTTGTTGCGGTGGTAGGTCGCAGAAAAATACGCCAAATAGGTAAAAACGTTGATGGAGTACGTATTGGGACGATTCCTCACATAAAATATCTAGGAGTATGGATTGCGCAGTCAGGACTGTTCAAAAAACAATTGGAAGACATCTCGGCGAAAGCGGAACAAGCCATTAATTCACTGGGGCGAATTAATGGGGGCCAAATGGGAACCGAGGGCTGCAAAGCGTAAGCCTCTAATGGCAGCCGCTATGTCTATAATTTTATATGCTATACCGATGTGGTGGAGTGAATTAGACAAGAAAAGGAATGTGAAGTGCTTGACCTCACTGCAAAGGAGAACCGCATTAAAGATAACGACAGCGTATAAAACGGTGTCGGAAAGAGCGGCGAGTGTGTTAGCAGGAGTGCCTCCCATTCATCTGATAGCCCAACGTAGGAAAATAATATACAAGGGTATGATAAAAGAGGACGCTAAAACCATCCTATGGCAAGAGTGGCAGGGGACTTGGTATATGAGTCGCACACTGGAACATGGACACTAAGAATGATACCGCGTTTAGACCCGTGGATGGGGAGAAGTCATGGTGATGTGAGTTATTATGTTGCACAGCTTTCCACCGCCCATGGAGAATTTGGTGAATATTTAGACCGATTTGGAAAGCGAGAGATGCCCAACTGTATAAAATGTGGCCCGGTAGATTCACCTTACCATACAGTTTATGAATGTGACAGATGGATCGGGTGTAAGAAGAGAGCAGGCCTTGGATGGATAACGCCCGAAAACACTGTAAGATACATGATACAAGGGGTGGTAGAATGGAATGCTATAGACAGTTTGGCCACGGAAATTTTTCAGAGGAAAGAAATAGAGTTTCGTGACTAGAGCAGAGAACAGCGAATATAAAAGAAAGGAAGAGAAAGACCGAGACCCCGGTACTAGGGAATATCTGGGAATGACTTAGCCGGGGACTTGGTTTCTCTCTCTGGTGGCTTGAAGAAGAGGCAAGAGGCAAGACCGAGTCCCGGTTACTATGGTAGGGCCAGGGAACGGTATAGCCGGGTCCGGTTACCCCGTCTCAGTGATTTGAGGAAGGCGAATGAGGTGAATAAGGATCCGCTCCCCTGGGTTGAGTATTGCTTGAATGCCCATCCGACCAAGGGAGCAGGAGAAAAAAAAGATTATAATTTTATTTATTTATTTCAATATAGCTTTTCAGTGGCGTCATCCACAAGCTACGTAGTTAGTCAGTTAGTTCAAACTGTAATTAGTTAGTTAACGAATTACAGTTTGAACTCGTTGGAACGAATAAATATGGGCATATTCCCATACTTTTCGTTTATAAATTTATTTAATCATATAACATGTAACTCTCCGAGTAACTTGATTCCAACACGTGGTCATACATCTAAATCGGTTCAACGGTAAATCCGTTGTTCTACGGAACAACAAAACCGTTGTTCTACGGTGGAACAAACATACATTACATACATCCTAAATACATTACACTTCTTTTTGGGTAATCGTGTAAAAGTAACTGCACTGTATTTTTTGCCGCTTCTAGAAAAAATAAAGATTAGAACCAGAATACT